>NC_025695.1:35629770-35634963 GCF_000633955.1 Camelina sativa
AAAAAAAAAAAAAAAAAAAAAAAAAAAAAAAAAAGATATGTATCTAATAAAGGAAAATACTTGTTCACTTCATCTATTTCAACCAATCAAATTATGTCACCTAATAAACAATGAAAAAAAAAATTTACATATTTTTAAGCTAAAGTTATGTTATTAAATTCTGATTTATAAAATTATATGTCAGTTTTAATTTAGAATTAGATTTTATAATTTTACAATTAAATGATATGTCAATTTAGGCTTATAAAAAAAAGTTACAGTTTAGATTTTACAATTAAACAAAATTATATGTGAGTTTGGGTTTATAAAAATTTTAGATCTTAAATTATATGTCAATTTGAGTTGTTGACAAATGAAAAATAGAATGTCAGTTTGACTAGAATTTAATTTTTTATAATTAAAACAGAGTACATGTAGATTTAATTTGACAAATAAAAATTAGAGTTTTGATTTTACAAGTAAACGCAGCTTAAATGTCACATACTCATTTCAATTTTATTTTGTTCAAAAAAAAAAAAATCTCATTTCAATTTTATATGCGAAAATGCAAACAGAGCAATAACATTCAAACGCAAACATGAAACATGAGTCATGACATAGATTAACATGATCAAAATCCATGTCTAATTGCATTATTACATAAACGTTTCTTTTATGTGGGGTTTGATCAAAACCAATGTCTCCATACCATCCCACTACTATAACATTATAATCTGCTTGCAAAACAATCACAAAATAGCCTAGCCCGTACTTCATAAGACTGATACAGTTTATAAGGTATAAAGAAGTAGAGAATGTTTGTGTTGGAGCGAAAGGTGTTAATAGCTCAGTGACAAAAAAAAATGAGAAAAGGTTTACCGAAAGAAATCAACAATCAGTCAACCTTGCATTTGTAGACGCAAGCTGTTATGGTCAGTACAACTCCAATGATCAATCCTAATAACGCCATTGCCAAGACTGTTGAATCCAACCAAACAATGTATATATCAGTACTCTGCAGCATTTCTTTCACCCAAACGAGAGTAATAATACCAGTAAGGAAGAATGACATACCAGCAATGGTGAAGTAGATGAGAACTGCCAATCGGTATCTGGTTGTTCCTGGTAAATCGATCTCGAGCGTGCAATGTCGTTGGGACTTTCCCCTTGCGGTTGGATCTGTCAAGATATTTGGCCCTCGTGGTTGTAGTTCAGATAGAGAAACATTTGTGCCTAGTACTGTGTGTCCGTTGATATCTCTGACCTCGAGCCTTATGGTAACCGGATTTGCATTCCAATCTATCGATATTGCTCCGAAGTTTTGTTGCCCTGCATGTAATTATAAGATATTGTGACCAATGTAATCCTCCATGGGAGTGTCATTGCTACTCTGTTACATAAACAAGATGATAATGTGCAATCTTTTCTATCTGTTATTAGTTAAACGTAAATCGACTGGATAGATGATAATAACCAATACATGAAAACACTATCCTCGTTGCAATTCACCCAAACCAGAGACACCTAACAAAATGAAAGACTCTCGACTGGATAGATGATAATAACCATGAAAGCAACTAACGAAGCTGCTTTCAAACCTACTCACAACAGCTACAATCTGCTATATTCAGTCCTAGGCTAGTTAAGGTTCCAGCAGATGTGCTTGTTATAGTAGACTCACTGTGTCTTTGCTTATCAATAGATCTTTTGGAAAGTTAAAAAGATATGGATAGCAATGTAAGATAGTTCAGAAAACGAAAAGAGTAACGGAATCAGTTGAGAATAATACCGTATGTACATGATTTGAATTTGCAGTTATCATTGATAACTCTCATCGTGCTTGGTGTATACCAGAAAAGAAGCCTAATGATGGGGCGCAAGGGGTGAGGGATAACTTTCTCAACATATTGTACTAGACCACTAGAGGTGACATCATATAATGGGTACCCAACGGAACAATCATATCTAGTGATTTCTCCAAAATGTACATCTCCACTAATGAATATAACTCCATTTCTCTGTAGCATCAAAGCAGCGAAGAATTAGCTCGCAAACCGACAGTTGGAAAAAAGTACTATCAACAATCCCCATACCTTAGTGTCGGATATCAGTTGGAAAAGACGTTTTCTTTCCTTTGGAAAACGGCCCCATGATTCCATATAGAAGAGAGGTCCAGTGGTAGCGGAAATATTGGATATCACCTTGAAAAATCAAGAAACCATTTTAATGGATGACCAATTCTAGATGGAATTAAGACACTCAAGCTTCATCAAGTTTAAGTTTAATCTAGTGACTATGCCGTGACAATAAGTAAAACAAGATACAGAATACCTGAACGGAAGATCCTATTATAGTGATTTCGCTACGCGGACCTCTCAGTTCATTTTCGAGCCATCCCCACTGTATATCACCCAAGATACTCCCGTCACTTCGCAAAGGGTCTCTATGATATCTAGTATCTAAAACTATAACCTGAAAAGAGGGAAAATTTCAGTAGAATTACATACAAACTCTTCACTAAAATCTTTACAAAAGAAGACAGGAACCTTGACTTTACGGTTAGGTGGACCATAAGTATAAGATGCATAAACACCAGCTTGCTTTCTCCTAGGACTATCAAGAGGCTCATCCAAGAAATCAAGCATGAGTTTTTGGTTACGGACTTTATGATCAAACTCTTTTCCAGCGTCATTCAAGCCGTAATCATGATCATCCCAAGTTCCAATAACCTTGGCATTTCTATGAAGACGAGAATAGCCAGGAGTAGCCTTGGCTATGGCGTATCTTGATTTCATTTCTTCCTCTGAAGAAGGCACAAACCTCGGTGTATTCCTCCACGGCCCAAAGGTTCTCTCTTTCCCAGTAACTTTAAGTGGTCTTTTGATATCTCCATAGATGTTATCACCCAACCAAATAAACAGTTGTGGATTAAACTTGTTTATTGCATCCCATATTGGCTAAAATGTACCCAAAAAAAAAAAATCAAGAGATAAAATTAGAATCGTACACAGTCCTAACACGAAATTGGGAATACTTACGAACATATATAATCTCCAATTCGAGTTTCACTTACAGAGCAGTCCTAACACATAATAAAATTGCAAATCAAGAGGGAAGTGTACGATTCGTTTACCTGTGGAGCGCTTTGATTAGCACATGAACCGAAAGCGATACGAGTGATTGGAGACTCTTGAGCTGCAATGGCGGTCGTAAAGAGCAACGAAAATAACCAGAAGGAGGAGAGGTGGTTCATGACGACGTGGTGGGATTTGGGAATAGAGGAGAGAACCCTAGAAAGCAACCATGGAAAGAGGAATGAATTTTCAAGTTTTGTGCCCTCGCCGCAGATTCAATTCCGGCGATTTTCCAGTTACCGTTGGGAATTTTGATACTAAATTAAACTTGGTAACTTTTTAGGTTTTCACAGAATTTTTCTAGTTTCTTCTGATAGCTTGCTTATAATATTAAAATACCATTACTTATTTTGCTCCTATGAATTTTCTATCTTCTGGGTGATGTCAATCTCCTTTATGGGTGATGCAAAATAATTGAAAACGTATCTTTAAATAAATCTCTTTGCAAGAAAGAAAAAATCTCATAAGGTCTTATCAAAATAAAAATGTTGATTTGTTAACATGTGCAATAGTTTAGATTTTTAAAAATAATTATTTTATTTGAGTAACAAATATCTACTATATATATTATAAGATAATTTTTATAAAAAAAAATAGTATGTATTTTATACAATATAAAATATTTGAAGTATGTAATTTAAATGAATTATATATATGTTTGAAATTAAGAAAAAATGAAAAGAAATCTACATAACAACAAAAGAATCTTAAAAATAAAATAAAAGAGAAGAAAAATATACTATAGAACATGTTTAATATGAAGTGTGTTTAAATACATATGGATCAGATGAGACACAAATATACAAAGGAATAAGAAGAACTCAAAAAGAATAAAAATAAGTAAATGTAAAGAATTTGAAGTAAGCAATTAACTGGATTAAAGAAAGAAAGAAATGTCAAAACCCCCATATATCAATCATCTCAACGCATCATCAGAACAAACTCGTCGAAACTGAGAACTCCATCATCATTCTGATCAAACCCACGAATCATACCCTTACAAGCATCAACGGTACACGACTCGCCGAGCCGACTCAACGTCCTCCGTAAACTCGCAGCCGTGATAAACTCTTCCCCTTCCATCACATACATCCCAAACGCCTCTCTCAGCTCCTTCCTCCTCTCTTCATCACTACCATCATCACCTTCCATAAGCTTCAAAAACTCACCAAAGTCAATAAACCCGTCTCCGTCAACGTCAGAAATCTTAACCACCTCCTCTGCCTCACGTGAAGACAACGAGCCGCCTAAGAGACTAACGCAGCTCTGTAGCTCCTCCCCGGAGATTTTACCGTCAGAGTTTGAATCCATATAGTCAAACACGGTTCTCAGCTCGTCCACGTTTAACGAGCTGCTTCCGCTACTGCTGCTGGTTCTTGCTTCATCTTCAAGCGTTCTTGAAGATTCTGACTTCCTCTTGGAATATTTCTTGTACAATCTTGACAATGGAGATTTCTGGTTCTTAGAAAGACTCATTTTCTTGATTTGTATACAAATCTTGAATACTAAATGGTTCGATAAAGATTCTTTTAAAGATGGTAGGTTATATATAAAGATGAGTATGTGAATGCGTGTATGTANTCATACCCTTACAAGCATCAACGGTACACGACTCGCCGAGCCGACTTAACGTCCTCCGTAAACTCGCCGCCGTGATAAACTCTTCTCCCTCCATAACATACATCCCAAACGCCTCTCTCAGCTCCTTCCTCCTCTCTTCATCACTACCATCATCACCTTCCATAAGCTTCAAAAACTCACCAAAGTCAATAAACCCGTCTCCGTCAACGTCAGAAATCTTAACCACCTCCTCTGCCTCACGTGAAGACAACGAGCCGCCTAAGAGACTAACGCAGCTCTGTAGCTCCTCCCCGGAGATTTTACCGTCAGAGTTTGAATCCATATAGTCAAACACGGTTCTCAGCTCGTCCACGTTTAACGAGCTGCTTCCGCTACTGCTGCTGGTTCTTGCTTCATCTTCAAGCGTTCTTGAAGATTCTGACTTCCTCTTGGAATATTTCTTGTACAATCTTGACAATGGAGATTTCTGGTTCTTAGAAAGACTCATTTTCTTGATTTG
>NC_025695.1:35635474-35662523 GCF_000633955.1 Camelina sativa
ACATACATCCCAAACGCCTCTCTCAGCTCCTTCCTCCTCTCTTCATCACTACCATCATCACCTTCCATAAGCTTCAAAAACTCACCAAAGTCAATAAACCCGTCTCCGTCAACGTCAGAAATCTTAACCACCTCCTCTGCCTCACGTGAAGACAACGAGCCGCCTAAGAGACTAACGCAGCTCTGTAGCTCCTCCCCGGAGATTTTACCGTCAGAGTTTGAATCCATATAGTCAAACACGGTTCTCAGCTCGTCCACGTTTAACGAGCTGCTTCCGCTACTGCTGCTGGTTCTTGCTTCATCTTCAAGCGTTCTTGAAGATTCTGACTTCCTCTTGGAATATTTCTTGTACAATCTTGACAATGGAGATTTCTGGTTCTTAGAAAGACTCATTTTCTTGATTTGTATACAAATCTTGAATACTAAATGGTTCGATAAAGATTCTTTTAAAGATGGTAGGTTATATATAAAGATGAGTATGTGAATGCGTGTATGTATATAGGTGGGGAGATTCTTGATTGTCCGACGGTTAAAACACGGGTTTGAAAACTTTGGAGAATTATTTAAAGCTAGAGGCGGTTGCGCGGTGGTGGCCGGGAAGTTTCCTCCGCAATGAGTGATGGTGAGGAAAGGTCAAGTTGACAAAGACTAAGGGTAGTTTCGTAATAATGAGATGCAATTTCCCCTACGTTACGTATATTGTGATGTAATATGGACAACATATGGATTAAGCAACTTTGTACTTGACTTTGATTCAGTGTACGATGTGTGGACACGTGTTTTTAGTTCTCAAATGTTTTGATTTTTCTTTCGAAGTTCTTAACTGTTACCCGTCATGATCACGAAGGTTCTCATACATATGTATGTAACCGTCCAAATACTATTATATGATTTTTCAAACTAGACAAAAGTTGTATACTTTTTTTTTGGGGCTGAATGTGTTTTTTCTTTTCTTAAAAAGAAAATCATCTTTCTACATTTTATGGTGAATATAAATACAAATAATTAAAAAGAAATTTGTAATCACAAAAAATTGGGATACTGAATAAAAAGAAATGTAACAAAAGAGAATTTTAACTTTTCTATAATAAAAGTTTACAATGTTCTTGTGTTTTACAACAATCAAATTCAATTATATAGAAATAAAAAAGTAAGTTATATAGTAATCGTGAATTCCACACAAAATAATAAAACAAAACGATTTTAACAGTTTTTTCTGTTGCCTCTTGTTTTGACTTCCACAACATTCCGTATTGGTGACAAGTGTCACTATATCTTTTGCATAATATTTTTTGTTCGTTAAAAACTTTGCTAGGAAAAATCCAATGGAAAAACCTTAGTAAGGTAAAAAGAGTACAACCTCTCAAGCTTCTCTAGACTGATCATGATCTCATCTTACAAGTCTTGTTGACGACGCATTCCAATGTTATGGACATATTTCATGTACATAATCGTTGGTAATGATTTTGTGAAGAGGTCTCCAGAATTCTCGGATGATCAAACATATCTTACGTTAATGTCTTTATTCTTCACGAGTTCTTGGGTGTAAGAAAAGAACTTTGGAGGGATCTGTTTGGTTCTATCACTTTTGATATACCCTTCTTTGGTCTGAGCAACACATGCAACATTGTCTTCATATAAGATAGTTGGCTCTGTATTTTGATGAATTCTGCTAGTTGATTTAATATGTCGACTTATCGACCTTAGCCATACACATTCTCTACTTTCTTCATGAAGTGCGATAATCCAGCATGATTCGAAGAAGTTGCCATGAGTGTCTGCTTCTGAGAACGCGATGATATAGCAGTGTCTCCAATCGTGAACACATATCTTGTTTGTGAACGAGCTTTGTGTGGATCTGATAGATATTCTGCATCCGCAAAACCAATCATTTGACCATTTAAATTATTAGGATTAAATCAATAGTCTCTTGAAGATACTAAAAGACATGTTTAATCCCATTCCAATGTTTTCGTGTAGGAGACGAACTAAATCTACCCAAAAGATTAATTGAAAATGAAATATTAGGTCGAGTGCAAGTTGCAAGATACATCACGGTTCCAATTGCACTTAGATATGGGACTTCAGGACCAAGTATCTCTTCATTTTCCTCAGATGGTCGGAAAGGATCACTTTCAACATTTAGTGATCTGACAACCATTGGAGTACTCAGATGACTTGTCACAATCGCTCCCAGACCCTTTGGGACTACACTACTTTTCTTACTAAAAGTTTCTTTTAAAACACTTCTGTATAATAAAAATACTAAGTTACTCATACTTCTCTGATACCAAAATTCTTGTAACGCCCCTACCGCCACATGATCTTTCTCTGTATTTTGTCCTCACTCGCACAATTCTGACAGTCACTTCCCGGAAGGTCACCCATCCTGAGACTACTCCAGCTCAAGCACGCTTAACCGAAAAGATAAGTGCACTTTGGTGACATAGGTGGCCAAATCAATTCTTTTAAACCTCTCCGCAAGTCTCTGAAACCGGAGTGTCCCAAGACTTGCCTTATCCTGAAACGACCCGACCCGTTTTTTTTTTAATAATAATAATAATAATAATAATAATAATAATAATAATAATAATAATAATATACTACAACTAGTGGTCTCATACCCAATAACCACCTAACCACAACCACAATCAAACAGCGGAAATAACCAATATCAATAACCAATAATATTCCAATAATAAAATATCCAATAATCAAATATAACCATAACCAATATCCAAATCATCAGAAAACATGGAACCAACAACCTAGCAATGTTTCTAATGACCCAACTCTAGCAACCTAGCAATGCCAGACAACATCCAATCGAGTCCCTAGAACATCCTCCTCTTCATTGCCTTGATTCCACGATCACACTTTGCCTTTACCTACACCACAAACACAAATTGTAATGCATGAGTATTTTATAAACACTCAGTAAGGCAATCCTCCCATCTACTGGGCTATACACACAAGCAATAGAGACATCTCTAACCATCAACTAACAATCAACAAACAACAAATAACAAACCAGGACTCTACATCGACCGACACCAACATGCATCGACCGACACCACATGGGGATGCATCGACCGACACAAGGGATGCATCGACTGATGCAAGTTACACATGCATCAACCGACACTCGCACTGCATCAACCGACGCATGCTCGACATAACACGAAAAACCTAGGTTTTACGCGTCGTCCTCGCACTTGCATCGATCAATGCATCATGCCGAGCATCGTGTTCCCCGAATCTTCTCACCGGATCTTTGTTCCTGCAACCACAAAACTCGATCCCAAGCCACAAGAGAGCTTCCAAACGTCCCAAATAACCATCTAACAAGCCTAACAATACATAAACAAGCAGATCAGAGATGCTCTAGCTTAGATAAGCCATGGTCCTGCACTTACCTTTGCCAAGAAAACGCCTCCAAGAAGCTCCTACAACAATCCCACCAACAGATCTCTACAGGAACAACTTCCAATCTCCAGAAATCACCAAGAACACTCAAGAACACTTAGGGAACTTTTCTCTCTTTGTTTTACTCTCAGAAACGGCCAAAATTGACTAATGAGACAAAAGAATCGACTTAAGGGTTTCCCTCTTCCCTTTGCTCAAAACGCAGCATTTCACTTAAGTCAAAACGCAGAAAACTGAACATGCATCGACCGATGCACCTTCTGCATCGACCGATGCAATCCCCCAAACCGGGATTTCAGTTTGCGGGTATTACAATTCTCCCCCACCAACATAGATTCGTCCTCGAATCTCGAACAACCATAAGCCAAGGACTCCCGTGCGACCGTCTCCACGGCCTGCACTCCTCCGACCGATCTACGAAAGGTCACCTCTAGGCGATAGACTCACGCTCCAGGCATTATTTGCTCTCGACTTTTGGACTTTCCTTTACTCATAGGCCTAAACCTTGAGTTTTTATTGGCTCCTCATCAGACCTAAGTCTGCATGCCATAATGTTGGCTCCTCATCGAGACTAAGCCTGCATGCCATAATACATAAGAAAAAATCCAATACTCGTCTCTCGGGTTGCCACCCTACAGCGCACCCCCGGATCGTCATCTGAAGTAGATATGCCAACCATACTCCCAAGCCACAAAGTCTCAGAATATGATAGTACTAGGAGAACCTAAATTTCCCAAGAGTCGCGAGCAAACAATTTTGAACTTGTCTGAGTCCTATCCCAATCCAGGTTTCCTTCCCGTGGCTCGCGTAAGACATCTCAATGTCATACCAACCACATATCCTCTCACTGGGATACCTCATGACCACACATGGATCATCTCACTGCCACAAGGGCCGCCACAAAGGCCAAACAAATGTCCTTAACAGGACCGCCACCAAGGGCAAACAAATGTCCTAAACAGGACCGCCACCAAGGCTAAACAAATGTCCTAAACAGGACCGTCACAAAGACCATCTGTCCCGAAGGACCGCCTAAACAGGCACTCTGGCTAAACAGCCCGCCACAAAGGCCACACATCTGGCTAAACAGCCCGCCACAAAGGCCACACAATGTCTCAAAAGACCGCCACTAAGGCCACACAATGACTAAAAAGTCCGTCACTAAGGCCACACAAGCCCCTCCACGGCTCTCTCCACTAAAATGGACAAATTTTAACTAACATAAAACTTTCCATTTTTAACACTTTCCACTTTTGGAAACTCCTAGTTCAGGAAACTTTCCTCCAAAAACCCCGCCTCACGGAAACTTTGTATCCCGAGCANAACACCACCTCATCTTGTTACTGAGTCGCACAACCAACCACCCCAAGCGACCGAGTAACAAGAGAGATGGGCTGGAATACTCCATTCCCGCTCCAGCCACGAATTACAAATGGAACCAGGCTAGACAAGCTCAAGTCGCGGCTTGCTTCTTATACCACTTCTTAAACCTTGCCTTCATCCTCACCTCAGGCTCCCAAGTCTGCTCCTCAACACCATCACAATCCCAAAGGTCTCTCATCAAAGGAATCTTCTTCTTCCGAAGTTCTTTGATCCTCCTCTCGAGAACCCTCACTGGTCTCGCCTCCAAAGTCATGTTAGGCTGAAGATCCTCAGGAATCTTAGCTAACAACTGATCATCCTCCCGGAGACACTTCCTCAACATAGAAACATGGGAAACCTTATGGAATGCACACATAACCTCAGGGAACTCCAGTCTATAAGACACTGGTCCAACACGCTCAATCACTCTGAACGGACCCATATACCTCGGACTCAACTTAATCTCAGTCAATGACCTGTTCAGACCCCACAACATGGCCATCTTGAGGTACACTCTGTCTCCTACCTGAAACTCAAGATCTCTACTCCTCCTATCGGTATAACTCCTCTGCCGATCCTAATCCTCCTTCATGTTCAGCTTGAGAACCAGAATCTTTTCTGAGGTCTCCTGAACAAAATCTGCCCCGTAAATGCTCCTCTCCCCCACTTGAGTTCAGCATAACGGTGTACGACACGGCCACCCATAGAAAGCCTCATAAGGAGCCATCTTAATACTTGCCTGATAACTGTTGTTGTAAGCAAACTCTACCAAGCTTAGGTGATCTGCCCAATGGCCTCCCCAGTCCAACACACACATCCTCAGCAAATCCTCCAGCGTCTGGATCGTCCACTCTGACTGTCCATCTGTCTGGGGATGATAAGATGTACTCATATGCACCTTAGTGCCCATCTCTGCCTAAAACGCTCTCCAGAACACCGAAGTGAACTTAGAATCCCTATCAGACAAAATGCTCGCTAGCACCCTATGCAACCTGACTATCTCCTTCACATACTTCTAAGCCAAGACCGCTGCTCCATCAGTCTTCTTAATCTCCAGAAAATGTGCCGACTTAGTCAACCGGTCCACAATGACCCAAATAGCATCAAACGTCCTGGACACTGGCAAACCTATCACGAAGTCCATAGTAATCATATCCCACTTCCACTCTGGAATGGGAAGACTCTTCAGTAACCCTCCTGGAACCTGATGCTCAACCTTCACTAGCTGACTCATGTCGTACCTTGCGACCCAACTAGCTACATCCTTCTTCATCCCGACCCAATGATAGTACCTCTTGAGATCACGGTACATCTTAGTCGCTCCTAGATGAATAGAAAACTTGCTCCCATGAGCCTCTCTCAGGATTTCCAGCCTCAAATCCTCATCCTTGGGCACACAAACCCAATCGTGCACCAAGATAGTACCATTATCTGAGACCTGATACTCTGAATCAACATCCTTTGAGGCATTCACCAGCCCCAAATCCTTCTCCTGAGCCAACCGCACCCTGCTCAGAAAATCTACTCTATCAACCGCCTCCAAACCGAATGGTTCCTGAGGCACAACACACAAACTCAACGCACCGATCTCTCCTACTAGAGATTCCACCTCTTGCTCCTGAGCCGAAGCTACCCGCTTCCGACTCAGAGCATCTGCAACCAAGTTAGCCTTACCAGGATGATAGGCTATCTCCAAATCATAGTCTGCCACAAGCTCCATCCACCGCCTCTGCCTCAAATTCAGCTCAAGCTGAGTGAATATATACTTCAAACTCTTATGATCTGTAAACACATGTACCTTTGCACCATAAAGATAAGATCTCCAAATCTTCAGGGCAGAAACTACAGCACCCATCTCCAAGTCATGAGTAGGATAGTTGTCCTCATGTTTCCGCAACTGCCGCGAAGCATAGGCAATCACCTTCCCATGCTGCATCAACACACATTCCAAACCAACTCTAGATGCATCTGTATAAACCACATAGGGTTCTCCCTGCTTAGGCAAAGCCAACACTGGCGCAATAGTCAACATCTCCTTCAGGTCTGCAAAGCCCTCCTCACACTCTTGTGACCAAACAAAAGGAACATCCTTCCCTGTCAACTTAGTCATAGGACGTGCTCTGCTCGCAAACCCCTACACAAATCTCCTGTAGTAACCTGCCAATCCCAGAAAACTCCTAATCTCTGTGGCATTCTCCGGTCTAGGCCAATTTCTGATAGCCTGAATCTTCTCCGGATCTATAGAAACTCCATCTGCAGATACAATATGACCCAGAAAACCCATCTCATGCTGCCAAAAACTGCACTTGCTCAACTTAGCAAACAACTTCTGCTCCCGCAGATTCTCCAGAACTGCCCTCAAATGCACTACATGCTCCTCAGGACTCTTAGAATAAACCAGGATATCGTCGATGAAAATGATGACAGATACATCCAGGAATTCCTGAAACACACTGTTCATCAATCTCATAAACGTTGTTGGTGCGTTAGTCAAACCGAAAGGCATCACCACAAACTCATAATGCCCATACCTCGTCCTGTCTTCCTCACATATGCCTCATCTATCGGTATCTGATGATAACCCGACGCCAAATCTACCTTGGAGAACCAAGTAGCACCCCTCAACTGATCCAACAACTCATCCATCCTTGGAAAAGGGTACTTGTTCTTCACAGTGGCCCGGTTCAAACCCCTGTAATCAATAGACAACCGAAAACTCTCATCCTTCTTCTTGACAAACAACACCGGTGCTCTCCACGGTGATACACTAGGACGAATGAATCCCTTACTCAACAAATCCTCTAGCTGCTTCTTCAGCTCTGCTATCTCTACTGGAGTCATTCTGTAAGGAGCCTTGGATAACGACATCGTCCCTGGTTCCAATTCAATCATAAAAGGATCAGACCGAGATGGTGGTAACCCCTGCAACGACTGACACACATCCTCAAACTCATCTACAACCGGGATACCGCTAACCGTAGACTTCTCCACTAACTCTGGCATAGATATGGTAACCAAATAACCCTCACGGCCCTTCTCGATCATCTTCCCAGCCTGAATAGTCGAGATCACGAGACTCCCTAAAGTCGGTCTAATATCCTGAAAAACCAACTTCCCTCCTAGACGCCAAACTCCACTCTACCCCGATAGCAATCCAAATGCACCATGTGCCGATGCAACCAATCCATCCCGAGAATCACATCATACAACTCCACTGGACTGATAAGCAAATCCGCTGGCCACGACTCCCCTACGATCTGAATATCAATTCCTCTGGCCCGTCCAATAACCCTCAGGAACTTGCCTCCCGCAACTCTAACAACTCTTGTACGCTCTCCGGGATCCCCTCTGATTCTCGCGCTATCTGCACACTCCGGATTAATGAAGCTATGAGAAGCTCCAGAATCAAACATAACATGGGACTTAAACCCGCCCACCAACAAGGTCCCTACACAAACCTCATGTTTTGAGAACCTAACACTTTGTTACAGGAAAACATAAAATCTGAACTTACTAAGAATTCACAAAGACAAAGTACCAGAAATTATACATGTGATCGCCCCGGCACTGGTTCCACCAGTCTCTACAGTCGTGTAAACCCGTGGCGCCTGCTCAATCCGTGCCACCTGCTGCCCTCCCGGTTGCACCTGCTGCAATGCCGCCACTGCTACCGGCTGCAACTTGGGACACAAGGGCCTGATGTGCCCTAGCTCCCTGCAATGATAACATACACGAGCTGCTGCCATCGGAGCACTCCTTTAGGGACAGCTAACAATCTTGTGATCCCTGCCCCCACACCCAAAGCAACCCGGACCACCCAGCCTCTATGTAGCCTCCCATCTCCTCTTGGTTCCCTGCGCAGGCTTACCGCCCCTGCTAGAACCACCCTGCTGTTGAGCCCTACTAGGCTGAACTGCTGGACTAACCGCCACTGACTGTGCCCGGATATCCTCCTCAATCCCTGCTGCAGTCTCAACCAGCTCCGCACGCGTAGCATAACTCCGCCCTCTACAATGAACCCTCAAATCATCACATAGGACCCTCAAAACCTCCTGATCTGAGCCTCCTTAGACTTCATAGCCCGACCCCCATAACATAGAAGTCGACTGAACTCCAAGTCCATCTCCCGCACTGACCGCATCCCATGAGACAACTGAAGGAACTGCACCTCCAACAGGTCCAACGCCTCTCTCGGAAAGTACTTGTGGTTGAACTCTCCCACGAAGTCAACCCAAGTCATCTCCCGCTGCACTCTCCTAGCAACCACTGATCTCCACCACAACTCAGCACCACCAATCAAATGGTGGACCCCTATGTCCACCCAGAACTCCTCAGGACATCTCAGAGTATGGAAGTTACGTTCCACAATCGTCCTCCACGCATTTGTAGTAGTAGGATCTGTATTACCCGAAAACTGCGCAGTCACGAGACCCTTCATCTCCTTGAGCATGGACAATTAACGCCCATGTGCTCCTGCATCCACAGCCACTGGCTGCCGTTCCTCCGCCACTGCTGGTGGCACAACCTGAGCCTGAGCCAGTACAACTGCTGGCAACCGCTCCAACAACTGTGCTAGCAAAGCCGCAAAGTCAGCACCAGGGACTCCACTCGCTGGGACTCCCACACCCGGGACCCTAGCATCACCGACCACTGGAGCATCAACACCGCCCCCTCCGGCCACACTCATGGAATCCTCCTGGACACCCTGCGACTCGCCAACACCCTCAGTTGTCACACTCTGGTCCTCGGTCTCACTAACCACTGGGACTCTGCCCCTACCACGACCACTTCCGCGTCCACAACCACGTCCGCGTCCACCATCATGACCACGACCAGCACCAACATCCTCTCTAACCATCTACACTACCATGAAAAGAAGGCGAAGCACACAATTATACATAACACAAAAACATATACTCACCGTGGAATCACACTGTAGGCTCGAAGAGGATATTCTAAGACTCCATGCCACACACAATTGACTAAGTCACATAATCAATGAAGATATGCAATCCCAAACATCACAACAGAAACCTAGTGAACCCAAACCTAGCACCGTAAGGGCTCTTATACCAAACTGAAACGACCCGACCCGTTTTTTTTAATAATAAATAATAATAATAATAATATATTACAACTAGTGGTCTCATACCCACTAGCCACCTAACCACAACCACAATCAAACAGCGGAAATAACCAATATCAATAAACAATAATATTCTAATAATAAAATATGCAATAATCAAATATAACCATAAACCAATATCCAAATCATCAGAAAACATGGAACCAGCAACCTAGCAATGTTTCTAATGACCCAACTATAGCAACCTAGCAATGCCAGACAACATCTAATCAAGTCCCTAGAACATCCTCCTCTTCATTGCCTTGTTTCCACGATCACACTTTGCCTTTACCTGCACCACAAACACAAATTGTAATGCATGAGTATTTTATAAACACTCAGTAAGGCAATCCTCCCATTTACTGGGCTATACACACAAGCAATAGAGACATCTCTAACCATCAACCAACAATCAACAAACAACAAATAACAAACCAGGACTCTGCATCGACCGACACCAACATGCATCGACCGACACCACATGGGGATGCATCGACCGACACAAGGGATGCATCGACCGACACAAGGGATGCATCGACCGATGCAAGTTACACATGCATCGACCGACACTCGCATTGCATCGACCGACGCATGCTCGACATAACACGAAAACCCTAGGTTTTACGCGCCGTCCTCGCACTTGCATCGACCGACGCACAAAGTGCATCGACCGGTGCATCATGCTGAGCATCGTGTTCCCCGAAGCTTCTCGCTGGATCATTGTTCCTGCAACCACAAAACTCGATCCCAAGCCACAAGAAAGCTTCCTAACGTCCCAAATAACCATCTAACAAGCCTAACAACACATAAACAAGCAGATCAGAGAAGCTCTAGCTTAGATAAGCCATAGTCCTGCACTTACCTTTGCCAAGACAAATCTGAACCTTAAACCAACAAGAAAACGCCTCCAGGAAGCTCCTACAACGATCCCAGCTACAGATCTCTACAGGAACAACTTCCAATCTCCAAAAATCTCCAAGAACACTCAAGAACACTTAGGGAACTTTTCTCTCTTTCTTTTACTCTCAGAAACGGCCAAAATCGACTAATGAGACAAAAGAATCGACTTAAGGGTTTTCCTCTTCCCTTTACCCAAAACGCAGCGTTTCACTTAAGTCAAAACACAGAAAACTGAACCTGCATCGACCGATGCAATCCTCCAAACCAGGATTTCGGTTCGCGGGTGTTACATATCCATATTAAAACATTTTAACACTCTTTTAGTGTATGTGGATTGATGCACAAATATACCCTCTTGATTACGTTTAATTTGTAGACTAAGACAAAAAAAATTCTGTCTGAGATCTTTCATCTCAAATTCTCCTTTCAAATAGTTTGTTGCTTTCTGTATTTCATGTTGAGTCCCGATTATATTAAGATCATCAACATATACCCAATTATCACAAACAGGTTGTTTTCTTGATGAAAACAGATTGGCATATAAGATCATTTACATATCCTTCTTTTGTTAAATGTTCACTGAGACGATTATACAACATTTTCCTAGACTATTTTAACCCATATAATGATCTTTGCAATTTTAATGCACATAACTCTTTGGATTTATCTTTTAATGCTTTTGGTATATTAAACTCATCAAGAACTCTCATATAGATATCAATATCTAATGGTCCATATAAATATGATTTTTGTGAGCTGCTAAACTCATCAAATATTTAAACGTTATTGCACCCATAACGGATGAATATGTTTCCTCATAATCAATCCTGGGTCTTTGAGAAAATCTTGAGCTACAAGACGAGCCTTATATCTTGTAATTTCATTTTTCTCATTTTGTTTTCCAACGAATATCCATTTGTGTCCAACCGGCCTCACATTTTCTGGTGTGAGTATAATAGGTCCGAATACATTTCGTTTATTAAGCGAGTCAAGTTCGACTTGCATTGCATCTTTCTATTTTGTCCATTCATGTCTCTTTTGACATTCATATACAGAATTTGGCTCTGGATCCTCACTTTCCTCATCTATTTCCCTTGAAACAAGATACGAGAAAGTATCATCAACATCATCGATTTTATTTCGATTCCATATCTTTCCATCCATTATGGATATAGTTGATAGAAATCTCATGATTTTCTTTATGCTCATGATGCTCAAATCTTTCATTAGACTCATGATTCGTTTCTTCCAATATGCTTTCTGCTATTTTGGGCATATCATGCTTTTCATCTTCCTTTCTTTATCTAGGATTTTTATCCTTAGAACCAACTAGCATACCACGCTTCAAGTGTGTTCTAGACTCTCATGTATCATCTGATTTTCCATTTTTTTTTGTGGTATTTCAATTATAGCAGAAACATTTGTAGTTGGTATATATGATTTAGTTACCGTTTTGGTATCAGCAAATGCATCAGGAAGTTGATTTGCAATACTCTGCAAATACATGATTCGTCAAACTTCTATTTCAAACTGCTTTGTAGGAGGATCAAGATGTAACAAAGATGGTGGTAATCCCTGCAATGACTGAAACACGTCCTCAAATTCCTCTACAACCAGAATACCGCTAACCATAGACTTCCCCACTGACTATGGCATAGATATAGTAACCATATAAGCCTCACGGCCCTTCTCGATCATCTTCCCAGCCTGAATGGCCGAGATCACGAGACTCCCCGAAGTCGGTCTAATCCCCTGATAAACTAACTTCCCTCCTGAGCGCTCAAACTCCACTCTACCCTGATGACAATCCAGATGAACCATATGCCGATGCAACCAGTCCATCCCCAAGATAACGTCATACTGCTCCACTACGCTGATAAGCAAATCCGCAGGCCAAGACTCTCCCGCGATCTGAATATCGATACCCTCGCTCTACCAATGACCCTCAGAAACTTGCCTCCAACAACTCTGACAACTCTTGTACGCTCCCCGGGATCCCTTCTGATTTTCGTGCTCTCTGCATACTCCGGAGTAATGAAGCTATGAGAAGCTCCAGAATCAAACATAACATGGGACTTAAACCCGCGCACCAACAAGGTCCCTACACAAACCTCATGTGTTGAGAACCTAACATTTTATCACAGGACAACATAAAATCTGAACTTACTAAGAATTCACAAAGATTAAGTACCAGAAACTATACCTGTGATCGCCCCGGCACTGGTTCCACCAGTCTCTACAGTCGTGTAAACCCGTGGCGCCTGCTCAATCCGTGCCACCTGCTGCCCTCCCGGCTGCACCTACTGCAACGCTGCCACTACTACCGGCTGCAACTTGGGACAATAGGGTCTGATGTGCCCTGGCTCCCTGCAATGATAGCACACACGATCTGCTGCCATCGGAGCACTCCTCTGGGGACAGCAAGCAACCTTGTGATCCTTGCCTCCACACCTGAAGCAACTCGGACCACCCGGCCTCTGCGTAAACTCCCATCTCCTCTTGGTTCCCTGTGCAGGCTTGCCGCCCCTGCTAGAACCTCCTTGATGCTGAGCCTTGCTAGGCTGGACTACTGGGCTAGCCGCCACTGACTGTGCCCGAATATCCTCCTCAATCTCTGCTGCAGTCTCAATCAGCTCTGCACGCGTAGCATAACTCCGCCCTCTACAGTGAACCCTTAAATCGTCACGTAGGGCCCTCAAAAACCTCCTGATCTGAGCCTCCTCGGACTCCATATCCCGACCCCCATACCTCAGAAGTCGACTGAACTCCAAGTCGAGCTCCCGCACTGACCGAGTTCCCTGAGCTAGCTGAAGGAACTGCACCTCCAACCTATCCAGTGCCTCTCTAGGGAAATACTTGCGGTTGAACTCCAAGACGAAGTCAGCCCAAGACATCTCCCTCTGCACTCTCCTGGCTGCCACAGAACTCCACCACAACTGAGCATCACTCGTCAAATGGTGGACCCCAATGTCCACCCAAAACTTCTCAGGACATCTCAGAGTATGGAAGTTACGTTCCACACTCGTCCTCCACGCCTCCGCAGCGGTAGGATCAGTACCTCCCAAAAACCGCTTGGTACAAATACGGCCCATCTCTGTCAGCATACTGATATAACGAGAATGGACCCCCACATCCGCAGCCACTGGCTGCCGCTCCTCCGCCACCACTGGTGGCACTACCTAAGCCTGAGCCGGTGCCACTGGCGGCAACCGTTCTAACAACTGTGCCAGCAAACCCGCAAGGTCGACACCCGAGACTCCAACCACTAGGACACCCGCATCTGGGGCCCTAACATCACCGGCTACTGGAGCATCAACACCGCCCTCTCCGGCCACACTCACGGAATCCCCCTGGACACCTTGCGACTCACCAACACCCTCTGTTACACACTCTAGTCCTCGGTCTCACTAACCACTGGGACTCTGCCCCTACCCCGACCAAGTCCGCGTCCACGACCACGACCAGCAACAGCACCGCCGCTAACCATCTGCACTACCATGAACAGAAGGCTAAGCACACAATTATACATATCACAGAAACATAAACTCACCGTGGAATCACACAGTAGGGCTCGAAGAGGATGTTCTAGGACTCCATGCCACACACAATTGACTAACTCACATAATCAACCAAAGCATGAAATTCCCAAACATCTACAACACAAAGCCTAGTGAACCCAAACCTAGAACCGTAAGGGCTCTGATACCAAAATGAAACGACCCCACCCGTTTTTTTTAATTAATAGGTAATAAATATAAATATAATATAAACGACAACTAGTGGTCCCATACCCACTAGNCACTTATCCACAACCACATACAACATCGGAAATAGCAATATCAATAAATATCCAATAATAATATAACCAATAAATATCCATAACAACAATCCAATAATCAAACATCAGGAAACATGAAACCGGCAACCTAACAATGTTCCTAAAAACCCAACTCTAGCAACCTAGCAATGTCAAAAAACATACAATCGAGTCTCTAGAACATCCTCCTCTTCATCGCCTTGATTCCACGATCACACTTTGCCTTTACCTGCACCACAAACACATATTGAGATGCATGATTATTTGATAAACACTCAGTGAGGCAATCCTCCCATCTACTGGGCTATACACACAAGCAACAATGATACCAATATTCCAAACAATCATCAAACAAGACATACAAACCAGAAAATCAAACATCGTCTCGCTGGAAGGGAGGTGTCAACCGACACCAGCCAAGTGTCGACCGACACTGGCATTGGTGTCGACCGACACTACCGTACAGTGTCGATCGACACTGGCATTGGTGTCGACCGACACTACCCCACAGTGTCGATCGATGCCATTTTGCTGGTGTCAACCGACACCACTTGGTGTCGATCGACACTCCACCTGCAACTGCGTTCCGCTGCGAAGTCGAGAGTCGAATCTTGCTCCCAAACTCCACCAACTCTTCCAATACTCAGAACCCAAGCCGGAAATATCCTTAGTACCTGTAGCAACCATTCCCCAGCAAGAAAACACACAAACAACAACACACAAGCAAGAACAAGGAAATCAAAGGCTTAGATTAGCCATGGTCATGCACTCACCTCTTTGCAGGAAGATTTGGACCAACAACAATCTCCCAGCAACCTTCTAACACGTTCATGGCCCTAGATCTTCACTCCCACATCAAGATCTCACCAAAAACACCTTGAAATCTCACAAACTCTCTCAAGAACCTTTAGGAATTGTTTTCTCCTCTTCCTCTCACTCTCAAGCGGCGTAAGACAACAAAAACACGACCCTAGGTTGTTTTTCCCCTTTTAAACCTCGGTTCAATGGTTTTCCTTAAACCAAACCGGACCAAAACGATCAAAAACTCAATCTGGTCGAACCAAAAATTAGTGGTGTCGACCGACACCCACCCTTGGTGTCGATCGACACCCTCCCCCAAAACGCACAGTTTTGGTTCGCGGGCGTTACAGTATAGAGGCTCCATCAAGTATGTTCACCAACAATGTCTCCTTCTCTGGCTCAATCGCCATGGACACAAGCACTGCGAGGTTCTTAAACTTTGTTTTCTTGCTCTAGGTTTCAGTGTTCAATAATGTTTAATCGATTTCAATGTTTTGTGTAATGCATATGTATATACCTTCGGGAACAGGTAGCTTGTTCTTACTTCTCGTTACAACATCACTTAATACTTTTGAATCGTGAGCTGTACTTTCCCATTCACTAAGGACATATATGAATTCTAGATCAAAGTTACAAGCAGCAAGAACATTTTGTAATGTATATCCTTTCCGATTTCGAAAGCTTGGTGCATCATTAGTAGGCACCATTGCATGAATGTGTGTGTCGTTGATAGCGCCAACGCAATCCTGTAAAAATCATGATAACAAGAGTTCAACGTTCATTTCTTTGTTTTATCAATTATATGCGAAAGAGATAATAATTGTAAAGCAGCTAATGAGTTTTCGTATAATTATCTCTTTCGTCTTTGATAGTGTTGCTCTGATTTCTTCACAACTAATTTGACCAATGAAGAAATAATGAGATACTAGCAAAGATTAGAAAAACAACAAAAAAATACATGAGATCTCGTGTTCGCGTGATGATCCCTGTGACTATTTCTGGCGATAGCAAATTACAAGGGAAAATAAACTTATTTGAGGGATAAGACTGAGGAGATTATTATTAATATTGATGATGGAGGATGCCACGACTGATTTTGCTATCGCTAGAAAAAGCATTGACTGAAATACGTCCTTTCTGTTCAGAGCCGGCGCACAGAATGATCGGGCCACAAGCTCAGACATTTTGTTGGGCTGTTGTAAATTATTTAAAGGGAGAAAATGAAAGGAAATTATAAAAAACATCTCATAGGAGAACAAACCACTAGGACAAAGGAATTTTTTTTTTGGAAAAAGGTCGATTATATGACTGTATAATTTACAGCGATGGTTCATCTGCTTGTATCCATCGCCGCACTGCTTCTGTTCATCTTCTCTACTACAACAGATTTTCATCGTCCATTTTTAGCGGCAGTTTTTTTTTCAAGGTTGTAATTTTATCTTTGTCGTAGTCGCCGGAAATAGTGGCAACGTTCACTAAACAAACAGGGTAAATATAAAATGTAGGATTTTGAGGGTTAAACTAGAAGATGACGGTAAATCGCTCTCGCGTAGTAAAAGAAATGTCGTATGAAAACTTTTTCAAAGTGATTTTGTTTTCTTTCTTTTTGTCATTTGCAAATTTAAATAATTTATTTTATTTAATAAAATGGGCTGCTATTTACAAATTGTGGGGCAAAAAAGATATCATGGAGCCCAATATCCATATATACAAAGTGTAGCTTAGGGCTTCTTTTTTTTTCTTTGGTAAGCAAGTTAGGGCTTTTTGAGGCATACATATTTTTCTCAATCCTTATCACAGACCAAAAGATTAAAGAAAAAAAAATCAATCAGGGAAGAGAAGACAATAAACGTAGCTACCTCATCTCCCTCTTCTTTTCTCTTTTTTTTTTTCTTTTGTTGCTGTCTCTTTTTTTTCCTCCACCTGTAGTTTCTCTCTTTTGTCCTCAATAGGCGACGATGGCCTCCTCCATTTTCTCCGGTGTTAAGTTCTCTCCGATCTTAGCTCCCGTTAATTCTAGAGATAGCCGCGGCTCTCGATGTGTAAAAGATAGAAATAAAGTTAGGTTTAATCCTGCGTCGCCGCGTCTCACTCCCAATCGTGTTCGCGCCGAAGCTCAGTCTTCGATTCCATATACTGGTCTTTGGTACGTCTTTAGTCCTTAGGTTTTGAGATGGATATGCTTATCAGTAAATTTCTGAATTCGTTGAAATTGAAATTAGTTCTTGGTTCATAGCCACTGTTTTTTTTTTTTTCATTTACTTATAATGGTTCTAGGGTATCTTGGTCTGCTTATGTCAGCATCAGTTTATGCGGAACCTTTGATTTTGAGATGGAGATGTTTATCACTAAATTTTCATCTTCGTTGTTGTTTCTTTCTGAATTTGTGGAAAGTGAAAATTAGTTATATTTGCTCGTTTACTGAATATTTTGGTTTTTGAAATCAGATGTTAATTTTTGGTTTGAATGTTTTGATGTCAAAGGGCACAGCCAACTGCGAACAGGGGACGTTTGAAGAGGAGCATTGTTCTGGGACAACGAAGCGCGATTTTCAGAAAAGAAGCTACTGGGACATCACTTTCTCAGGGACGCAATTTCTGTTTTACCTGTAAAAGAAGTCAACCCGGAGTCAGAAGATCATTACCGAGTGCCTTTGTGGACAGAAGTTCATTTAGTTTGTCGAGGTCTCGTTTGACCTCTTCTCTGGTTCGTAAAGCTACACTATTTCCCTTCTTATGTTCTAGTCTTGCGTCATGTACTCTTTTTTGAACTATGTGTTTGACAGACTCAATATGTGTCAATTTTTCAGAGAAAAAATTCTCAGGTTCTAAATGCAACTGTTGGACCAGATGAGCCACATGCTGCTGGAACAGCCTGGCCAGATGGCATCGTTGCGGAGAGACAAGATCTAGACTTATTGCCCCCTGAGATAGATACTGCAGAGCTAGAAGCATTTCTTGGTTGTGAACTTCCTTCTCATCCCAAGTTGCACCGGGGGCAATTGAAAAATGGACTTCGGTATCTTATTTTGCCGAACAAAGTTCCACCAAACAGGTAGATTGCCAAAAATACCTGAAGTTGGTCTACTCGTGATACTTTTAATGGTTGCTTTATGCATCAGAGTTAGATAATTAACATGTTTTCCCTTACATTACATATATTGAATATCAATTTACAATTTAGTGATTTACAACAAAGAAAAAGGATAAAGGAAGGCAATTTTGTTCTCCTTTTCTATAATAGCTTAAGCATATGGTGGATTCCTCTTAAGTTCTTTCTCTTATTTCTTACATATGTTTTGAAATGTTTTCGAATGCTAGATTTGAGGCACACATGGAAGTTCATGTAGGATCGATTGATGAGGAAGACGATGAGCAAGGGATTGCTCATATGATAGAACATGTTGCATTCCTTGGGAGCAAGAAACGTGAGAAACTTCTTGGTACAGGTGCCCGCTCTAATGCATACACAGATTTCCACCATACAGTATTTCATATTCACTCTCCCACCCACACAAAGGTTTGTTTTTTTGTACACCTATTGGCGTATCTATTGATTGGCTTTTTTTGGTTAGTTCAATTTCACAGGTTTTTGTTGCCTCTGTATTTGCTTTAACAAATATGGTGCTTATAGTAATAGCATCGATTTGACCAAATTATCACATTCTCTTCACTCTTTTTGTTTTGTTTTCTCCACTATATTTCTATATATATACATTTCCATATACCTATATGTTGTACATGGAATACTATTTCTTTTATGAGCAACGAATACTGAAGTTGCTGTTGATCTTTATTTGTATATTGACGTTGAAGTCTGTTTCTTTGATTGAGTTCTCTTTAGATGTTATTGTGATAATTTGGAGAACGTATTGGCTTGCTTATCATGTTGATAGAGTTCGACAGATCGAATACTAGCTTCATATTAATTAGAGTGCTGAACCTTTTCAGGACTCTGAGGACGACCTTTTCCCGTCTGTGCTCGATGCCTTGAATGAGGTAAATTTTTGCTATCTAAGATGATGTCTTCCCATTGGATATGTCCTAACACTTTTTTCTGTGTGAGAATCAGAATCCCTCTATGTTTCATGGATCTTGATTCATTTGGAAAATAAAATCTTATTTCTCTAATGATTACAGATAGCTTTTCACCCAAAATTCCTATCTTCTCGAGTTGAGAAGGAAAGGCGGGCTATACTTTCAGAACTTCAGATGATGAATACAATTGAGTATCGTGTTGACTGCCAGGTAATTATTATGAATAGTTTTCTATGTCAGCACAACAGTTCGTTGTCTTACCCAATTTTTGGTGGATAATCAGTGACACGTTGTGTTTTATTTCTTGCGACTAGTTGTTACAACATTTACATTCTGAGAACAAGCTGGGTAGAAGGTTCCCTATTGGATTGGAAGAGCAGATTAAGAAGTGGGATGTTGACAAAATTAGGAAATTTCATGAGCGATGGTACTTCCCAGCCAATGCCACTCTATATATTGTGGGAGACATCAACAACATACCTCAGATAGTCAACAATATTGAAGTAAGATAGTCTATTACCTTTTTCTTGCATTGCCGGTTGTCATTAATAAGTAAATATGGAATTTCTACTGCGTAGTCTATCTTGACCAGACAATCGCTCTTGCACAGGCTGTGTTTGGAAAAACTGGTTTGGATAATGAATCAACACCCTCTCCTACTCCTGGTGCCTTCGGTGCCATGGCTAATTTTCTCGTTCCGAAGCTGCCAGCTGGTCTTGGTGGAACCTTTTCAAATGAGAGAACAAATACTGCTGATCAATCTAAGATGATTAAAAGAGAAAGACATGCAATTCGTCCCCCGGTTGAGCATAATTGGTCGCTTCCTGGAACCAGTATTGATCTAAAGCCTCCGCAGATATTTAAGCATGAGCTTCTTCAAAATTTTGCAATCAATATGTTCTGCAAGGTTTCTGTTACAATCTTTTAATTTCTCCCTTTTTTTTTTCAGCTAGCTTAACATGATACAGCCAATTTAGGGTGGTAGATTGTATCATGAAATGTTACAATTTTTTTGGTCTTCCTGCAGATACCTGTTAGCAAGGTTCAGACATTTGGAGACCTGCGAAATGTTCTGATGAAAAGAATATTTCTCTCTGCTCTACATTTTCGAATTAATACGAGATACAAGGTATGAGGGTGTTAGGATGTTGCTATTCTGAATACATTTGTTCTCAAGTTTTGCTAGGAAAGGAATAATTGTTCTCATTTTCTTGTACTGAACATTCTGCTTAGATTTCTGTTGATCAAAATGAACCTCTTCAAATCCCACTAAAATTTTATTAAATCAGCTCTCTGATGGGGTGTTCAAACAATATAAGTGTGTTTTCGATTAGCTGGTGGTGCACTATTAAAAGTAAAAAATCTTTTCCAGTTCGTGGATCTAGCTATATTATTTATTGAAGGTTTTAGGATTTATATGCATTACCAGTAGACTCCGTACTGTCAGTAAGTTTTGGTGATGTTATTTTTGTACCTTTCAGAGTTCAAACCCGCCATTTACATCAGTTGAATTGGACCATAGTGATTCGGGAAGGGAAGGATGCACTGTTACCACTCTTACTGTCACCGCAGAGCCCAAAAATTGGCAAAATGCAGTGAAAGTTGCTGTCCAAGAGGTTTGCTTATTGTTTGTTCTAATTTATCTTCATTGTGGTTACTATTTTTCATTGTTTTATGTGGACTTGTGAATAATGCATTGGTTGAAGAGATAGTCTAAAAGACTGTTAGAACCATTGTCACCTTTTTTTGCTTATGAGAATTCATTTAGCTATTAGCTATGTTTAACGTATCGTTCTACTTGTAGGTTCGAAGACTTAAAGAATTTGGTGTCACCAGGGGTGAACTTACACGTTACATGGATGCTCTTCTAAAAGATAGTGAACATCTTGCGGCTATGATTGATAATGTGTCGTCTGTTGATAACCTGGATTTTATCATGGAAAGTGATGCACTAGGCCACACTGTTATGGATCAGACGCAAGGACATGAGACCTTGGTTGCTGTAGCTGGAACTGTTACGCTTGAAGAGGTAGGTTTCGCTGTTCTGCTTATTCTTATTAGCTTTTCTTGTAACATCTGACGCAGAAGATGACTGTTAATTCCAAAATTCCTGGTGATTAACACATCAATAACTACTGGATATTTAACTCTTCCTGCATATCATACTATTTAAAATATTTTTGTTTCAATTAGTTTTTTTTTCTTCTGTTTTGATGGTTTCCTGTCCAGGTAAATACTGTTGGCGCCAAGGTGCTAGAGTTTATTTCTGATTTTGGAAGGCCCACTGCACCTCTTCCTGCAGCAATAGTTGCTTGTGTTCCCACAAAGGTGCACGTTGATGGGGTTGGTGAGAGTGATTTTAATATAACTCCTGCTGAAATAATAGATTCTGTCAAATCAGGATTATTAGCACCCATTGAAGCTGAGCCTGAGGTATTCCTTCTTTTGTAACTTCTGTTTTTTTTTTTTGTACTTTTATCTTCTCTTAATTCAAGTATAGACCAAAGGGTAGTTCTGAATCAGCTTTTTGCCTCATCCTTGCAGCTCGAGGTGCCAAAAGAATTGATCTCTCAATCACAGTTGGAAGAGTTAACCTTGCAACGAAATCCATGTTTTGTCCCTATTCCTGGGTCAAACGTAACCAAGTTGCATGACAAAGAGACTGGGATCACTCAGCTTCGCTTATCTAATGGAATACCTGTAAATTACAAGGTACATCTTACATCCTTTTCCTCTTGCTTACTATCTAAGCATCATGTCCATGGTGATTTTCTTTCTACATTATAAGACGTTCTCTTCATTTTTTATATTGTTGTTTTGTGCTGTCTGTTTAACAAATTGAAGTTCTTAACATCTTAAAAATTAAGCTTCATTTTTAGCAGAAAATCTTTTTTTTTTTAGTGTTGATTGATACCATACTTTTATTTCAGTATATTGCATGTAGAGATAAAGACTCTTCCCTTGACATTTCCCTTTTCAATATAGATATCAACAACCGAATCTCGGGCAGGTGTCATGCGGCTTATTGTTGGTGGTGGACGAGCTGCAGAAACTTCTGATTCCAAAGGAGCTGTGGTTGTTGGTGTTCGTACACTCAGTGAGGGTGGTCGAGTTGGAGACTTTTCAAGGGAGCAGGCAAGTGAAGCTGTTGAAAACTGCATTGTGATATTTTTTTTAAACTACAAAAAGGAAATGAACTAAGCTGAAAGCCATTTCTGTATAGGTGGAGCTTTTCTGTGTAAATCATTTGATAAATTGCTCGTTGGAGTCAACTGAGGAGTTCATTGCCATGGAATTCCGATTTACTCTGAGAGACAATGGAATGCAAGCAGCTTTTCAGCTGCTTCACATGGTGCTTGAGGTACTAGATTATAACTAAGACGATGAAATATGCTTTGCAACATTTCTGACCATTGGGTTTTATTGATTAGCGGTCAATAGTGTTTTCTCTTACCCGCTTGTTCATGTTCCTCTGTTTTTATCTAATCTTTTGCTGATAAAGAGTGTTGGTTCTCTGGTATGCAGCGTAGTGTCTGGTTGGAAGATGCATTTGATCGAGCACGGCAGCTATATCTTTCGTATTTTCGATCAATTCCTAAAAGCTTGGAGCGTGCGACTGCTCATAAACTCATGATTGCGATGCTGAATGGTGATGAGCGTTTTGTTGAGCCGACACCTAAGTCATTACAGACCCTGAATCTAGAAACTGTGAAAGAAGCGGTCATGAGTCATTTTGTTGGGGAAAATATGGAGGTGATATCTCAAACTTGAAAGCTGATATTTTGCTTGAAAAATATTTATTTTATTTTATTTTCATAAAATTTTCTGTGGTTTCCTTCAGGTAAGCATTGTGGGGGACTTTTCAGAGGAGGAAATTGAGCGTTGCATCCTTGATTACCTCGGTACAGTTAAAGCCAGCCATGATTCTACAAAACTACCTGGATCTGAGCCTATTGTGTTTCGCCAACCAACAGCTGGCTTGCAATTTCAACAGGTTCGGAAAAAAGCAGTAATGCATGGAATTTCTCTTCGGTTTCACCATCCCCTTAGATGTATGATTCAAGCAGGATAATTGACATATTTATCTCTGAACAGGTATTCTTGAAGGATACTGATGAGAGAGCATGTGCATACATTGCTGGACCAGCGCCAAATCGATGGGGCTTTACAGTTGACAGGGATGACCTTTTTCAGTCTGTTAGCAAACTTACTGTTGCTCATGGTAAGTTACACCTTAATGGGACCGACATAAACTCATGTGGTGTCACAATTTTGCAACCTTGTATATATGTCTGGTTCTGACTTCTGAGCTTGTCTCATACACCAGAAATCCATCTTCAGTAGTATTAGGAAAATTTCGTGGTTAGATCTGAGACAAATAGCTTTTCATATTTCATGCATGCACATTGGAATGGCAGATGGACTTTCGAAATCGGAGGAACAGTTGCTAGAGGGCGGAGACAGGGAGTTGCAAAAGAAGCTTCGTGCCCACCCTCTTTTCTTTGGAATTACAATGGGTCTTCTGGCAGAAATCATAAACTCAAGGTACCTCTTATTGTTGAATGGTGTCATATTACTTGAAAGCTGAGTTCTTTGCTGCTATTGTACTCTGGTTTGGTTCGTGTCCGAAATTTGCTCAGCAACTAACCGCCAGAATGAAGCACTTTTAGAAAATGATCTGTCAGTAAACATTTGGGTTTAAGAGAATGCGGTTTTATGCATCTGATTGTCTTTTTGTTTCAGACTGAAGTGTCTCTACATTCTATGTGCCTATTATTTTACATATACATTTTATTCCACTCATAGCTGAAAGATAACTTTTTTGAATCATTGCAGGCTTTTCACGACAGTAAGAGATTCTCTTGGACTGACATATGACGTATCGTTTGAGCTAAACCTATTTGATAGGCTGAATCTCGGGTGGTATGTAGTATCTGTGACTTCAACTCCCGGCAAGGTATGCAGACTTTGTATTTTGCTTACAGTAAATGAGCCACTCTTTCGTCAACAGTTTTCTTCACGAACTTTCTCAATACACTTTCCAGGTATACAAAGCGGTTGATGCCTGTAAGAGCGTTCTTAGAGGATTGCATAGCAACCAAATTGCCCCTAGGGAGTTGGATAGGGTTAGTTGTCTCTTTTGCCTTCTCAGCTTAGCTATTTTTAGCTCGTTTTCGTTGTTAATGGAAAGTGGTGTTGTTTGTCTATCAACAGGCAAAGCGAACTCTTCTTATGAGACATGAAGCTGAACTCAAATCCAATGCTTATTGGCTTAATCTATTAGCTCACTTGCAGGCCTCCTCTGTTCCGAGGAAGGTGATACTCACTTGCAAATTCTTAACTGTTTCGTTTCTAACTTGACTTCTTCTGATGGGGTGGTTGTGCTTTTTTAGGAACTGTCATGCATTAAAGAACTTACTTCATTGTATGAAGCTGCTTCGATCGAGGACATATACCTCGCTTATAATCAATTAAGAGTGGACGAGGACTCTCTGTACTCCTGCATTGGGATAGCTGGGGCGCAGGCTGGTGAAGAGACAACTGGTAAGTGTGACGTTTCTTGAGCAACAAAACAGTTTGAGATCAGTTGGGTATTAAAATAGGAAAACTCTGCTGTGCAGTGCTATCAGAAGAAGAAGAACCAGAAGATGCTTTTTCAGGAGTTGTTCCTGTGGGACGAGGCTCATCGATGACGACAAGACCAACAACCTGATCCACATTTTGGCTTGTAAGATAATGTAGGTGAAGACATGTGCCATAGATACGACAGAGAATAAGCCAGATAAAGTATCAGATTCGTTGTCACAGAAAGAAGCTTTAGCAGAGGCTTTGCTTTGGCATAAGAGGTTTGCAAGGCTAATAAATGACCACATTATCTGTACTAATCTCTTGTCTCCTTCATATTTATAGAAAAGAAAAAAGAAAGATAGTGACATATGTAGACCCTTTGTTTTTTGGACTTGATCGTTACTACTTCGGTGCAAAGTTTATGCAGCTGTAAATGGTGATTTTGAGGAGTCTTTTTGCACCCATGTTCATCTATCTGTAAAATCATTGGGAGGTGCTCATGGCAGTTTGGGATGATAATTTAGTGGCTGGAAGATTGATAAGAGCTTATAATATTTTAATGTGGGTGGCAATTTTTTTTTGTAGCACATGTGAAACACAAGCAAACGAGTTCTCCAAATAGTTGTGGTGATCACTGAAAAAATGATCAATAGGTTGCTAAAAAAAAAATTCAGAAAAATGATTAAAATATATGTAAAATTAGGTCTATTACATGTTCGTGCATGTTCTTTAATATACTACAAGTACAATATGCTGTTTTTAAATGATTCGATAAGTGGTAGGTTCAAACAATCATTTTAATAGAGGTTATTTTGCTAATATAGTCTTAACTACATACAAATACACAGAGCTACGTCAAAGATTTTTAGTGCCATAGGTAAAACATATATAGATAATTTTTTTTTTTATATAATAATTGTCATACAAAAATGTAATTTACTGTTTAAGTCAAAAATCTAAAAAACCAAAACTTAGAAATAACTTGTTGAAAATACATTAAATATATATATATATATATATATATATATATATATATATGATGTTTAAGAAAAACTATGGATGCCAAAATGAGTCAAGATTCATGTTACAACTCATACATGTTAATGACTTGAAATTTTTTACTCTAATGGGTTGATCGATTAAATGAGTTAATAAAAATTTTCAAAAAAAAAGTTAATGAGTTTGGTTATAATAGCGTTAATTCTTCGCAAAAAATATGACTTTATAATTTTTCACAAAAAACGTAAATCCACAATTTTACGCCAAAAAATGTGATGATGATGATGGTGATAATTATAATTTGTTTTGCTAATATTAATTAATTAATACTTTAATAGATCAACCCAATTAACCATTTACCCATCAAACTGGGTTAATGAGTTAATCCAACTCAACTGTTAAATACTTAGATGAGTCATGAGCTCATTTAATTTTTAAACCAATTAAGTAATGAGTTAAGTTGGTTTAGATTAACCACTTTGACACCTCTAATTACGAAGATCTTACTGAAGGTCGGTTCAACAATCATGACTGAAAATTGATCACCCTAACCTTTTGTCAATGGCAATACCCTCTTAATCGATTTTAGTAACAACTCATCTTAAAAAAAATGGCACTACTATTACTTTTTATGTATGATTTTATTTTAATATATTTTTTCAAAAATTTCTTAATGTGATTTTTTTTCTTTTTACAATTAGTAGTATTACTATATATTTTTTTCTTTTTTCTAAAAAATAGTATACCTTTTACTTTTAGGATTTATAGTTTATTCTATATTTTCCTTTTTATGATATATTTTTATATACTTTTCTAAACAATTATTTGTTTACTTTTATTATTTGTAATTTATTGTATAATATTTTTTTTATTTACTGTTACACTTGTCAAAATCTCATTGATAAACTTGTCACATGTTGGGTTCATATTAATGGCTAACTTTGAAACTAAACTTTATTTAATAAGATAATCTGGTAGAGACAAAAAAATACAATAAGAGATTTGGTAGCTAAAC
>NC_025695.1:35662919-35719300 GCF_000633955.1 Camelina sativa
CCCCCCCCCCCCCCCCCCCCCCGTTTTCATAATAAAAAAAAAAATATTCTAACTAGAAGAAAGTAACAAATTAATCTCATGTTTTATATGTTACTATTTTTATCATTTTAACCTGTACAAACGAATAATAGTTTCTTACTTTGGTAATGAATCACTCAAAAAATGGCTAATAATGCCTTCATTGTATTTAAAATCCTAATAAGAAATATAGATCTAATGCAATTATTTGTACGCTTGATTGCTTGATTAGTCTCTTTCTCTCAACACTTCATAACATAGTATGACTCAAATGCCGTTTGCCAACAAAAAAAGAAAGAATGTATGACTCAAATGCCGTGGAAACTCAAAACTTTATTGAATCATATTTGTAAGCATATCGATAAAGTAGATGGCATGAAAGCAACAAAGAAAATGTTGTTCATTCTTCTCTTCGCTTTGTTTCTGTCATGTTAGTTTCTCTAGCTCTCTTTCTACATATTATTACTATACAATATCTTTCACAGTATATATGTGTAGGTGTGTCATATCAAATGCAAGAGATATACAATTACAAAATATGACGTGTGTTGGACGATGTCCACCGAAGCACGAAGAACAATATTTTGGGAGTTGCTTTAGTGATAACGATTGCTTAAATAGTTGTTTACGAATTGTGTAAAACTTATTTGAAAATTCTAGACACAATGAGTAAATCTGAATTGTCTCCTCTACTGTATCGTTATGGCAGAATTGTTAAACATAACGATACAGTAGAGGAGACATGAAAACAACGTAACAAAAAATGTTGTTTATTTTATTCTCTCTCTACATATCATGACTACCATTTTGCACAATAAATAACCTACCTTATAGATTTATTAAAATGTGTAAAAATTTACATGATTTATCATTAATTTATGCTATTAATGTGATCATATAATATTTACACATTTTCTAAAAAAATTATTATTTTCTTATTTTTTGATTTTTGTTCATTTTTATGCTGATTAAAAGATTTTATTATCTTATAATGTTTATTAATTTATGGAAGAAATTTTACGGTTTAGATACAGATAGGGGTGTCAATTGGGCTGGCCTATCCCAGTCCGGCTCGAAACCCGTAAAGCCCGCATATGTTTGAGTCCAGCCCGATCCGAAATATTTCCGAGCCTATATTTCAAAGCCCAAGTCTAATTCTAACAGGGCTACAAGGTTTTTCAGGCTTTTTGTACAGATTAATAATTCAAACTTAGTCTTAAAAAGCAGTGCTTAAAAATGCACTGTAAAACAAGTCAATCAAAATTTTAATAACTCATCTGTATTCAATGCAACCAACTTAATTAAAAAAAAAAAGTTTAAAACTAAATAAAATTTTAGACTTTAACCAAATAAAACAATATATAATTCATATAAAATATCATAGATAAATTTTAAAAAATATTAAGGAAGGTTATTAAGTAAATATGAAAACTAAAATTAAAGTTTTAAACTTTATTTACAATAAATCATTAATCAAATATTACAGTCAAATAAAAATGTTAACAAAAAATACAAATATATTTATTAAAGGGTTTTTTGGGCTGGTCCGAGCCCGGTCGGGCTAAGTCCGGAAAACCCTATAACTCAAACAGGCTGAGCCTCAAAAACCCATTTTTTTTCTCGACATATATATTTAATTCTGACCCTGTATTTAATTCAGCCTGCGGGCTTTACAGAAGTGGATTTAGACTCACAGCTTAGTTTACCATTTTACAGAAGTGGATACGAACTCAATATCAAATTAAGCGATCAGTGCACTACTGCCTATTCAGACCAAAATCTTCGGTAATTTTAGGGGAAACACTCATTTGGTTACTACTAAGAAGAAAACCACTCAACAATAGGCTCAAAAACATGTTCCAAGCAATACGGCAAGATGATCAATTAAGTAATGCCCAATATTATTACCTAAAATATTAAAGACACGCATCACTCAAGGCTACTCTAAACTCGTGAAAAGTAATTTTGCAAGATCGAAAGAATAAGCATCTCTTATGTATAAATTGTGTATTCATAACATTGTAATAACAAATGCAATTTGCAAGTCGACTTAAAAAATGTCTTACATTACCATACTCTTGTATTTTCAACAACTTTAAGCAACTTCAGCAAACCCAAAACGTCAGGGGATAGGAAACACATCCCCCAAGATGAAGCACGTCAAACGTAAGCGACATGCATTGCCTCAGATTTTATCAAATAATGAGACAATAAAATCTTCTGTTTTCTTTTTTTTCTGGACAAAAATAAAATCTTCTTTATGTCCTCCAAAATAAATAAACAAGAGTATTCATGAAGACACAATATTTTGTCTTGGAGACTTGTAGAGTCTTTTGGTAGCTAAAATGGCTTGTAAACCATTAGAGACGTTTTAAACTATTAACAATCTCATGCATTGCAAAACAATTCGTGGCTTTTCACAAGATGTTCCTAATTATTCTAATGCATTAGTTAAGATTTAGATTTTAATGAAGCAATTTTGGGTATCTCAATTTAGTGAAAACTAAAACCACCAAATCTTCTGATCTAAACTTGACGTCTCTCTGTATCATAATGTCCAATAAGTTGGAATTGTAAGTAAGAAACAAAATATGAGAATAAATACAGAATAACATTACACGTACCATACCAAAGGACAATGGGGGTGAGGAAATGTGAGTTTGAGATTGCTAATCATTTTTATAATTCCTGCAAATCAACACAAAATATTTAAATATGATATAAATACCGAACATGGCATATAAACACAAACCCAAAAGAAAAGAGAAAAACGATTCTAAATGCTAGAAGAAGAAAACCTCTTTGCTTTCACTGAGCCATAAAAATGACCATATCTGCCCTATCCTTTATTTCTGTTCATAACCAACAAAGACCTGATTTGTATAAGTTGTATTTTGTTTTCTAAATGGACAGAAAAAAGGGGTGCTTAAATAGTAATAACAAATTTGTTTCGTGCAAGGACACAATCACAGTTATCACACCTTTCTTTACTAAATTCACAAGGAAGTTATTTTGTTTATATTATCATAAATTAGATTTATTAACTTGGCTTTGAGTATTTCTCTTCTTGTTGACACAACAACAAAAAGGAAAATAAATTATATATCAAAAAAGAAAAGAAAAATGCAGCTTTATATATCTAATTGTTAGTATGTTGGAAAAAGATAGTTACAGTTTTGAATTGAAAGAGAGGAGACTCATCTGCTGCAGGAGATGTATTTGCAAATGGGAGATTCATCCTTCTCTTTCCGCTAACCTAAATACCCAATAACCACACACCTGATTGAGTTTCCTTGATAAACCATGTCCCTCTTAGTTCAGCGATCCACGGCACCTGGTCACAAATTCGATACATACTTAAACAAAGGTAATAACACTTCCAAACTTCAATATACATGTGGAGAAAAGAGAACAGCATTAAAGAGAGTCAAAACTACAGAAAATAAATATGAAACTGATGCAACTTACTTTTGCGCTCCACAGTTACAGGGGATTTTGTCGTCCTCCAATGGGAACTTGTAGTTGTAACTTATTTCTTCACCGGTGTCTATATGCCGCTTAGCATAAATGAATATCTTTTTCTTACCCTCTACACTAATAATCTTGGTGTAACAGTTCGGCTGCAGAAGCACAATGTGTTCCATAAGACCCCAAATCCATAAAACAAACTAGTAAATGATCCAATACTATGCATACAATTACCTCACATGAATGGTTTATAAACCTTGCTATGCCACCACGCTTTGTAGCATCAACCTAGACTCATGGTAAGCAACAAGTGTATCAGAACAGTCGTTCATTAAAAAATGAAACATAAACAAGTCAAGATTTAAATGTATTGCACAGGTGACTAACCACATAGCCATCGTCAAGCCTGAAAAGATAACTGCTTCCGATTCCCATCTTTTCGTATTGACGTTCACGTATCTCAGATATCTGTGACATTGGCACATTGAACCAAACTCACTACCAAATTTAAACAGTCTGTCCTTCATCGAAGACGCTAAGATACTGTCCAGAACTACTACCACTTATGAAACAAATAATCAAACAAGTAATACTTACAGAAGAACGTATCAACTCTCCAACATATTCGATCACAAAGTCCTCAGCTTCAATTGGTTCAAGTGCAACAAGACCCCAATCATGAATCTTGCTTTGTTGAAACCGTAAACGCTTTTTCCTAGCCTGTCACCAATATGACAAAAAAAAAAGGATTAACTCACTACAGGTACGTTTATTTTGTTTAAAGAGAAAATTATTTTTTGTTTTAATCACCTTCAACTGAGAAATTTTCAAGACATCAGCCCCATCTGCAGCAGCTAAAAGATTACGCATTTTTGCCCTATTAGTTCTTGCAGAAAGAACGTTCTGAGTCAATTTACTTTTGGAACCAAAATGTTGTATATGTACGCAAGAACTTCCCCTAACACGGGCTCTCTCTTCAGCACTAGCCTTTAATGACCATGCATGCCAATTCCAACCATTAATAGATGTGCGCGCACATCCATCAGACTTCGGAACTGACAGTAACACCTTTGTTTTGCTTTGTTTCGAACTCAATTTTTCCAGTGGTTTTAATGCAATAGGCTTAGGCCTGCCATCATCCAATGACAAATTCTTCATGGGAGAACGCTCTGTTGTATGTTTTGTTAGCATCAATTTCTTCGAACCTCCTACACAAACCAACCGAACACATGTAGTTTGAGGTAAATAATTTATAATAAAAACAATACAACCCCATGGAAGGTAAGAACTGAAAGTTTGTAGGAAATAATTACCTTTTTGCAGCTTATCTGATGTATTGCAGGGAAGCTTCTCTTCAGCATTCTCAGAATCCTTGGAAGAGAGAGATGACCTCCGGCATGGAGGTACATGGGGGACTTTTTCACCCATCATGTGCTTTCTTTTTAGAATTGAGGATTGCGATGCTTCACGAAAAAATACTGAACTATTAATATCTGGGGCCCATGCATTCAGGTAAGTATGAAACACTAATAAAGTACAACGCTAGACACTTACACTTACGAGCTTTCTGTGATACGCTGTACACAGACTTTTCCACAAACTTTTTTCCTTCCGCGAGTCTTTCAGGATTACCAGTAGGGATTGATATATCCTCAACGTGCTTCGCAGCATCTTCTGGAGATAAAATTTAGTAAAGAAATTGCGGGAGGCATTCTCAAAACATAGGAATTAAAACAACGGGTTCTTACTTTTCCGTCTTTTGCTGAGGTGGTGAGAGGAAACCTTATCACTGGCTGCAAAACCAAGGCTTCCTGTATCACCTTCCTTCCCAGAAATCTCGGTAAAATCTCTGACTGCTCCATTGCTAGATTTTGCACCTTCGACTCTGATATCTGACATATTCTTTCTCTTTAACTTCGATATATGAGCTGCTTTTCAGAATGATGACATCAGTAGGCTGGGGTTGCATGGTAAAGAAGCTCAAGAACTTGAATGTGTAGGAAACAAACAAATAAAGGAGTCTTTTACCTTTTTGCACTTTCTGAGGAGACTTCTTTGAAAGAGTTTCCTCGTGATTTTTGCCGTCAACAGTTTCCTTAGATTCCTCCTCAGCAGACATTGAAATCTCCCCACAGGATTTTGCAGAATTTTTACTTTCTCTTAACTCTTTTGTTTTATTCCTCGATATCCCTGATAGAATATATACCAGAAAGAACATGAAAAGAAAGAGAGATAAACCCTGATCTCAACAAAGAATCAAACCTATTAAGAACAAAGAAATCTTACTTCTAAGTCTCGTTATAAGGAGTTCGTCATCAAATTCATCTGCCATTTCAAGATCTTGGCTTTTATCACAGATCACGTTACTAAAAGCATCTTTACCAGCCTTTTCTTTACTAAACTTTGTAACATCCTTAATACCTGCATAATGACAAAAAGAACAATATATAAGGTAATTCCGTAAAAGTTCTATAATTCAGATGAAAAAGGCTGAAAATTACATACAATGATCCCGCCGGTCCGTATCTCTCATCTTAGATTGACTTGGTTTCCGAACTGACAAATCTATAGTGGGTGTATCAACCTTAAGGGCTTCTTTCATGGAATGAGAATCTGACAGTTTCCTAGATCGTTTAACCAAACTTTTGTCAGACGATCTGACACATGGTTTCCTTGGCTTTTCTGCTGCCTGCTTTGATATATTAGCATGTACTAGGTTTTTGTTCCGAGTAACAGTTTTGAGCTTCTTCAGTGCCAATGTTTCTGTACGAGAAAGTTGATGGCTTCCTTTCCGTGAAGCAAGGAATTCGTTAAGATAAAACTTCATGAACATTGATTTCCAATCTCTCGTAACATCATTGTGCAACTTCTGTCTACATAGAGCTGTTGCAACATATTCTTCAATCTCAGGAATGGTTTCCTTGGACCTTACAGGCCGAAACTTACAGAACAGAGATGGCATATTAATGTTGCTTTCACATCCAGGTGGTGGTGGCTCATAAATATCCAGAGTATCAAGTTCATCATTAACAGGACTGCCCGATGTCTCCAATGTTGTAAGAAAGATATTAGCAATACTATCTTCAGATGTGATCTTCTCAAAGGATTCTCCCTCTTGCAATAGTCTCTGAGAATCACTGAAATCATAGGAAGAGTGCAACCTAGCAGGAACCACATTCAAACCATTCTTTTTACCACCAGACCCTTCCAGATTATTCTGGGAACGGAAGGAACCTTGAAGAGATGACACGTTTTCCTGCAGCAATTTGCAACAATTTCAATTCAGCACCCACTTGCTATCATGTCAGAAACAAGATAGAACGAGAAAGAAAAGATTTTCCCTTGTAAAACTTCAAAAATCTACACACTGAGATTTTGTCTACTTACCTCATTCATTTTGCCATCATCGTGTACAGTACTAGCAGCATTATTTGCTTCATTTCCAATGAGAACGCCAGTATAATCAGTCAGGTGAGTTTTAAGAGAAAGAAAGAGTTCACTTTCAACATGTTCTGAGATGCTTGCTATGATGCTTTCCATTCCATCACTATCTAATAAGGTTACTTTTCTAGTTGACACTCCACGAACACTGGCAGCAGAGTTAGCTATGTCAAGTTCATTTAAGCAAGCAGTTTTGCCGGAAGAGGAATCCATCCTACGAGTACACTGCAAAACATTAAAAATGACACTCATTTCATTAGAGAGTAATTAAAGAAAATGACTCTTATTTAATAGAAGTCGTAGAAAAATTGAAGCAAGCTCACACTCTCAATTGCTTCAGGTTTGTCTGAATAATTTGTCTGGGTACCCTTGAAATAATTAACAGTTGTAAGGACAGGAGACCGAAACCAAAGTTTGTTCTTTCTCCAAGACGCTGAATGAGTTGCCACAGTATCATAAAAGACAGCATTCCACATGATTTGCATGCAATGTTTGTGAAGCATCGTACATACAGCGGAGCAAGATGTCTGGTAGTTCTCAATGCTACCAACAGATTTAGTAAATTTGCGTGAGTCTGCCGATATACTATTATGACCCCACTCATTCAATATGTTCTTACAGCCTGTTGTTTCAGTGGTCGAGACAACACTTTTCTCCGCTTTAATAACTTGAGACTGCACAAACAAAACTTTACCATATTAGTGTATGATCTAATGATAGCCCCTGAAGTTTTATATTAGTACATATGTGCATGTGTACATAAATGCGCATATATAAAAAGTGTTACCAATATGGATTCAACATGGGAAGCAGAACTGGGTGGGTAAGATTTGAGATGCTCATCATTCTTCTTGGCCATAAGAAAGTCTGAAATTACACTGCTGATGATTTCATCGAGCAGAGCTCTTCTAGCTGTATTCAGAATTCTAGTCTGAAGCTGAACAGAGAGTTCTTCAGAAACTTCGGATATGATGCTCACACCAGACACTGACTCATCACAATTGGTACTACTACATGTCATCCTCCATACACCAATTAATGATGCTAATGTGATTGGTCTAAACTTATTTTCACCATCACGTATCTGCAAATCAAAATTGACGCATGCATGAGAAGAAGGGGAGGAGAAAACATATGTTAATCAAGTATTCAAAAATAGTAAGTAAAGAGCTTCACAACTCAATAGAAGGGGTAGAAAATTTCCGAAATAAGCAGAAAAATAACACAAGTTTCCCCCATAAGAGAATGGATGAGAAAAACAAAGCTAGACACAAGGCTACAAAGAGGCATCAGGATAAAAATCATTGTAGCTGCACCAAATTTAAGTAATCACAATCTTTTAAAGTCTATTGTAATACAGCTTACCAGGGCTGCATCTGAAACATATCCATGCTGCTGCCAATTATAGAGCTCCAATATAGAATGTGGTCCATGATTTCTACCCTGATCATCCACCAGAAACCAGCAAGCATGTTCGTTTCCCTGACAGAAAACCAAACAATCAAAGAAAATTCTTATGTGAACTCGAGCCATCATATCTGATTAAGTAGTGAACTGAGTTTTCACCGTTGAAAGGAAGTTACCAATGAGAGGAATGAAGCTAACATATTTGATTCCTCCTCGGTTAATGTTAGCTGATCTGAGACAGAACCAGGAGAACTGCTCTGTGGAGGCAAAGTCTGATGGGAGATCAAATGAGCAGCAGAAGTTGCATGCTCTGTTTGAGTCTTATCTTGATGATTTGTGGCATCACTATTAGAAAGGGGAACTGAATTAACAGGTGGGGATACATTTATCATTCCATTTTGTAGATATGCAAAGCCAGTGGCGACATGATCTGGAAACTGCTTGAAGTACTTAAGTGGTACAGAAATTGCAGTATAACCATTGACAATTGGATATACAAGAAGATCCTCAGGTAAGAAACCACTGGATAGCCCATCATATAGCTGATGTTGCGTATAAGGGCCACACATCTGGCCTTGCTGATTACCATACATCCAACCGCTCGCATACATGGTATATCCTGGAAGACTCTTGTCTAGACTTGAAGCTGTGCCACCACTACCAGAAGCCTCTTGACCCTCACGGCAGTCTCCATTGGACCTACAGCTCGTCTCCAAGGCTGAATCCAGACCACACAGTTTATCAAAATCGCAACAAGTGGAAGATACAGTAGCCAAATCACCACAGCTGAAAAGCAAAAGTACACTTTTTTTGAGATTGACCATCCAAGTAAGCAAATTCACAACTACGAAAAAAAAAACAATAAGTGGCACCTGTCACAAGAGTAATCTTGGGCTAATTCCCTTGCAGAGATTGAAACATCGTCACTGTAGACTCCCACACACATTGAACCAAAAGGATTTGGTTCAAAAGCAGAGACTTTCTTCCTTCTACGAGGATAAGAACTACCATGGCTAGGAAAAGAGGACTCAACCGCAACCATGGAACACCAAAGATATCTTCTCTACACGAAAACAAAATAAAATCAGAAGATCAATAAAAATACAAGCTTGATCCAGTGTCATCAAAATTGGAATCGTACCCAAAGAGACTATGAAAGACTACAAATTTATAAAGCAAATTTCTGAAATCTAAAAACCAGACTACAGGCAGAAACAAAACGATCGCAAAGGTTCTTAAAAAACACAACTTTGAATAATACCCAGAAGCTGCAACATTGAATCGAACGAAGAATCATCAAACCCGAGAAACAGTACGGTAGGAAAAAAGAGCCCACCAACCTTTAAATAGTTGTAGAAAAGTGAAGCAAGATCAAGGCAGCGATGATGAGACTGCCACCAAATTGAAGTGAATTTGATGAGAAGAGAAAAAAAAAAGCACGAAAGAAGACAGAGAATTTATCTCTATAATTTATCAACAAAAAAAAAAAAAAAAAAGGAAATAAGAAAAGAATGACAATTAGGGTTCGTTGAAACAAGCTGGGATGATCTCTATAGTTTTTAATTTTTATATTTCATTACTAATTTATTTATATGACCACAAAAAAACTTATTTGACAATTGATGATTATTCTTTTTTTTTCTCTCAATTACCAATTTATTTTACAATAGATAATTATTATTTTTATTAATTACTAACTACTATTTTATTTTACTAATTACTAATTTATTTCTCAGTTTATTTTATTTACTATTGTTAATTCTTTTTTTTTTTGCAAATGCCCCTTATTCTTTTACCGGATGATTAAATTCTTGTGTGTAAAATTTTTACACAGAAAACTAATTTAAGAATGTGAGTATAAAAATTATGAGCATCAATATACTACAATTATTTAATTTTTGTTTTTTGTGGCGAACAAAATGTTAACTGGTCGGATTATTTTATGGATAAAAAAAATTAATTTAAGTGTCTAACGAATCATCTAATACAATAAAAACAAAATAATCCGTTTACAATTAATGGTGCCACATTTTCCGTTTATATTATAAAAAGCTGAGGCATTATTAAAAAGACAAATCATTCATATTTTCAATTTTTATATTTATATTTACTTTTAAAAATCAACATATTTATATTGTGTGTATTTAAAACGTTTTATCATGATTTTTTTTACTTACTAGGTTTTGAATGCACGCTACGCGTGGGTTTATTTGATATATTTTGATAAAAATTATATATGATTGATTACGGTAATAAAATATTATCTTATAAAAAAAATTAAAATTAGTACTAAGAAAAAAAATTAAATTTCAGATACATAATTTTTTAAAATATAAAAATCAGTTGTGTTATAAAATCAAATCTGATTAAAAAATTATATATTTAACTTGACGTCCAGGTGAGACAAATCAAACTAATGACCTCACATATCCTAAACTATTTCTTTGACCACCAGAAAAAACGAAACAATTTTATAATCATGAATTTAACTCGTTTTCATATTTAATTGATCGCTACCACCTATGTTTTCGTGTTTTTTATTCAATGTTTTCTTATTCTTCATATTATTTCTTGTCATTTTGATTGTCAAATTTTGTGTTAATTGTCATCGTAGCTTTTACCGTTTGGTTCTTCGTTATACACTTTTTCTTCTTCCTCCTCGTCAACTGCTTCACATTCTTCCACTGAAAAACCTTTTTTTAGACTACCATTACAACTTGTTAACCCATTAAACTCCAATAACAAAATCATTTTTTTTCTCATAAAATTTGTGAAATTCATGATTACCAGCATAGTCAACACATGCACCCAACTATTGATAATTTTATCCATATACTTATTTGGTTTTAGATCCACGCGTTTAGAAACTTCTCAAACCAAAATCCTTACTTGGTTTATAATATTTTAAAATATAATAAAATATACTAATATTTATTTATTTAATATGAATCATATCATATATAGAAATATGAGTACACTATAAGAACATATTAATTATAAATAAATAATATCAACTATATTATATCATCAAATAATATCAACCGTATCGTATTATCAAATAACCGTAACCGTATATAACAGTAACCGCTTGAACCGTAACCGTATTTACAATAAGAACATGTTAAACGGTTCTGGTTAAGGTTACAAAATTTTCTAACCATAACCGATGATTAATAAGCCTTAACCGTGACAACCATAACCCTGGTCATGCCTATGTATAGCTAATAAAACATGTGTGTTTGTCGTCCATCTTTCTTCTTTAAACCTCAAAATTTGACTCAAACATCAAATTAAGGTCTTGCGATGTCAATCCTTCTTCCTTAGACCCAAAAATAAAAAAATTAATGAAAGAATATCAACTCATCTATAAAATCATACACAAAAATATGTTTTACAGCTCATAAGAAATAAAAAGCACAAATGTAGATAAATAAGATAATTTATGTTTTGCATCAATATTTATAATATTTTAAACTTTTAAAAGGTTTCGAAATATAAAATTTGAACCTTTTAAAAATTTTCAATATTTATAATATTTTAAACTTTTAAAATTTAAAAATTATAATATTTAAAAACTTTTTAAAAGCTAAGAACTTTTAAAAGTTTCAATATTTATAATATTTAAACTTTTAAAAATTTTAAATATTATAATATTTTTTTGAAACTGTTTAAAGTTTTAATTTGATCAAATAATTAACCAGATCAAACCAAATAAAACTTTTAAACTTGGACGCCTGATAAATCAAGCTTTCCTGATTATTCGTTGTTGGAAGCATATTAATCTTATTTATACTGGTTCTGAACCATTGTCTAAAAAATTTCTAGCCGATGTGGGATATTGTGCTTAGTTTTTTTATTTCCATAAATTTAAAATTTTCCTTTTTGTAAAAACTTCTGTAAATATAAAAAATGTTAATGAATGACATGTCAAATCATGATAGGTTGTTTAAAATAATTCTTAATATAGAAAATTCTGGAAATTGTATAAAATATTAATAAATTATATGTCAAATTTCTATTGGTTGTTTAAAATCCTATGTGGACGGCCTTAGGAGCTTATAGCTTCTACTTTTTATTAGTATAGATGTATGGGGAAAAAGCTTAAAAATACCCTATCTATTTTTTTTTGGAAGTTTAATATCTGGTCTTTTTCGGTTGGAAGTTTAATACCTGGTATATTTTTTTATTGTTCAATAAAACATTGGTTTATATTTTTCTTTGTTGATTAGGATCCCGTGGTTAACAGCCGTTAAGGGTCGTGACAGAATCACTAACTATGGTTAAAAATTAATAGCATGTGGTTAATTAAACCCACTGAAAGACAATGTTGCCTTTAATTGTGTAAAAGCCTCGATCTCTAACCTAAACTGCAAAACCCCCAAATTGAAAACCCTAACTCAATTTTGTTCTTCCTCTTCTCTACCTCTTCTTCACTGGATCTCTTATGAATCTGGGGTTTTGATGAATCTGGGCGTTTGATTACATGCGAATTGTTGTCGTTTTGGAATTGGAGAGATGAGGTATGTAATCGAATCATTGTCGTTTTGTAATTGTCATGTTGTTGTCGTTTTGTTTCTGGGTTGGGGTTTTGTCTCTTATTACTATCGAAATCGATCATCTTGTTAGCATAGTTACATGGCTAATCACTTAATTTTTCATTGTGCAGTGCTTGCGAAAATCTGAAACTCAATATACACTTCAGAGGCGATGTCGAATAAGAGATTTTTACAGGAAGACTTAGCTTCAGCAAGACTTATCGAAGAAAACAAAGATGCTGGGATTATACAGCTGTGTAGTGAAGCTTGGATTGGTGGGGAAGTCGATGTATACATCCATCAAAGTATGTCTGAACCTCCACCATTTCCACTGTCTCAGACTGTTGAGCAGTGTGACGTTGAAGAGGATGCGTAGTCAGACGAAGATAAAGCTACTGAGGATGCTGAAGAACCAAGAGTACAAGATGAGGGAGATGATGTGATAGAGGAAGTAGGTAATGGTGATCCTCTTTTTAGTGCCTTTTATGAAGAGATTAATAGAGAATTAGAAGGTGAGGGTGAGGCTAATAACCAATCTGGAGAAGAAGCTTTGCGACAAGCAGAAGCAGAAGCATTTCGTGAAGCTGAAGAGAATGTTGCTCGTGAAGCCGAAGAGTATGAAGAACTTGAGAGACAATGCATGGATGCTAAGCGTCTTGAGCCTCTCATGGACACAGACGAAGAATGGGAAACGTTTGAACGCCATGAGAAAAAGATATCAAGAGCCAACTACGCCAAAGAAAAAGAACCTTACTTGTGGTTGAAGCAGACATTTCATAGTGGAGACGATTTCAAGGATCAGCTACTGAGGTATGTATTGAAGATGAATTATGATGTGAAGTTGTGTAAATGGGGTCAGACACAACTAGCGGCAGTATGCAGCCATAAGAATTGCCCTTGGAAGATTCATTGTTCTGTGGAGAAGTGCATAGGTAAATGGATGGTGAGAACATATGTTGATGGTCATAATCATGCTGTTAGTGGTAAAGCTAGAAAGTTGAAACAGGGCGTTATTGGAAGATTATTCAGAGATGAAGCAAGATGAAGGCCGGATTTGAGATGGACAGACATTAAAGATGAGATCTACATGAGGTACACGATTTATGTGTCTAAGTGGCTATGTCAGAAAGCAAGGAGGATTGCGTTTAATTTGGTGATGGAAACTCAGAGGCAACAGTTTGCAAAACTGTGGGATTATGAATGTGAGCTTCGGAGGTCTAATGAGGGCACCACCACTGAGATTGTCACCATTCCTCAAGCTAATGGCAAGCAACAGTTTGATAAATTCTATATTTGTTGTCGGCCTATTATTGGACTGGATGGAGCTTTTTTGAAATGGGAATTGAAGGGTGAGATTCTCGCGGCTGTTGGTAAGGATGCAGACAACATAATTTATCCTATTGCTTGGGGAATAGTTAGAGTGGAAGACAATGAATCATGGACTTGGTTCGTTGAGAAGTTGAAGAAGGATTTGCTTTTGGAGTTAGGGGATGGCCTTACTATTATGTCTGATAAGCAGAAGGGTTTGATCAATGATGTTGGTGCGTTGCTTCCAAAAGCGGAACATAGGCATTGTGCTCGACACATATTTGCCAACTGGAGGAAGATACACNCCTATCTATTTTTTTTTGGAAGTTTAATATCTGGTCTTTTTCGGTTGGAAGTTTAATACCTGGTATATTTTTTTATTGTTCAATAAAACATTGGTTTATATTTTTCTTTGTTGATTAGGATCCCGTGGTTAACAGCCGTTAAGGGTCGTGACAGAATCACTAACTATGGTTAAAAATTAATAGCATGTGGTTAATTAAACCCACTGAAAGACAATGTTGCCTTTAATTGTGTAAAAGCCTCGATCTCTAACCTAAACTGCAAAACCCCCAAATTGAAAACCCTAACTCAATTTTGTTCTTCCTCTTCTCTACCTCTTCTTCACTGGATCTCTTATGAATCTGGGGTTTTGATGAATCTGGGCGTTTGATTACATGCGAATTGTTGTCGTTTTGGAATTGGAGAGATGAGGTATGTAATCGAATCATTGTCGTTTTGTAATTGTCATGTTGTTGTCGTTTTGTTTCTGGGTTGGGGTTTTGTCTCTTATTACTATCGAAATCGATCATCTTGTTAGCATAGTTACATGGCTAATCACTTAATTTTTCATTGTGCAGTGCTTGCGAAAATCTGAAACTCAATATACACTTCAGAGGCGATGTCGAATAAGAGATTTTTACAGGAAGACTTAGCTTCAGCAAGACTTATCGAAGAAAACAAAGATGCTGGGATTATACAGCTGTGTAGTGAAGCTTGGATTGGTGGGGAAGTCGATGTATACATCCATCAAAGTATGTCTGAACCTCCACCATTTCCACTGTCTCAGACTGTTGAGCAGTGTGACGTTGAAGAGGATGCGTAGTCAGACGAAGATAAAGCTACTGAGGATGCTGAAGAACCAAGAGTACAAGATGAGGGAGATGATGTGATAGAGGAAGTAGGTAATGGTGATCCTCTTTTTAGTGCCTTTTATGAAGAGATTAATAGAGAATTAGAAGGTGAGGGTGAGGCTAATAACCAATCTGGAGAAGAAGCTTTGCGACAAGCAGAAGCAGAAGCATTTCGTGAAGCTGAAGAGAATGTTGCTCGTGAAGCCGAAGAGTATGAAGAACTTGAGAGACAATGCATGGATGCTAAGCGTCTTGAGCCTCTCATGGACACAGACGAAGAATGGGAAACGTTTGAACGCCATGAGAAAAAGATATCAAGAGCCAACTACGCCAAAGAAAAAGAACCTTACTTGTGGTTGAAGCAGACATTTCATAGTGGAGACGATTTCAAGGATCAGCTACTGAGGTATGTATTGAAGATGAATTATGATGTGAAGTTGTGTAAATGGGGTCAGACACAACTAGCGGCAGTATGCAGCCATAAGAATTGCCCTTGGAAGATTCATTGTTCTGTGGAGAAGTGCATAGGTAAATGGATGGTGAGAACATATGTTGATGGTCATAATCATGCTGTTAGTGGTAAAGCTAGAAAGTTGAAACAGGGCGTTATTGGAAGATTATTCAGAGATGAAGCAAGATGAAGGCCGGATTTGAGATGGACAGACATTAAAGATGAGATCTACATGAGGTACACGATTTATGTGTCTAAGTGGCTATGTCAGAAAGCAAGGAGGATTGCGTTTAATTTGGTGATGGAAACTCAGAGGCAACAGTTTGCAAAACTGTGGGATTATGAATGTGAGCTTCGGAGGTCTAATGAGGGCACCACCACTGAGATTGTCACCATTCCTCAAGCTAATGGCAAGCAACAGTTTGATAAATTCTATATTTGTTGTCGGCCTATTATTGGACTGGATGGAGCTTTTTTGAAATGGGAATTGAAGGGTGAGATTCTCGCGGCTGTTGGTAAGGATGCAGACAACATAATTTATCCTATTGCTTGGGGAATAGTTAGAGTGGAAGACAATGAATCATGGACTTGGTTCGTTGAGAAGTTGAAGAAGGATTTGCTTTTGGAGTTAGGGGATGGCCTTACTATTATGTCTGATAAGCAGAAGGGTTTGATCAATGATGTTGGTGCGTTGCTTCCAAAAGCGGAACATAGGCATTGTGCTCGACACATATTTGCCAACTGGAGGAAGACACATGGTGATTATGCTCATGAAGGTTTCTTCTGGGCTATTGCATACAGTGGAACAGAAGGGGACTACATGTATAACATTGCAGCTTTGAGAAAATATGATCCACTTGCTTGTGAGGATTTGCTGAAAACAGATCCCAAGACATGGTGCAGAGCCTTCTTCAGTTATCACTCTAGCTGTGAGGATGTTTGCAACAACCTTTCTGAGAGTTTCAACAGGACAATTAAAGATGCTAGGAAATTGCCGGTGATAAACATGCTCGAGGAAGTCAGAAGAATAGCAATGAAGCGTAATAGTAAGCTAGCTGCAAATACACAAAAATGTAAAGGTCGGTTTCCACCAAAGGTATTGCTAATACTAGAAGCAAATCGTAGATCTTCCAAGTTTTGTTCAGTCCTCAGAAGTGGTGAGCACAAAGACGAGGTCTTAGAGGGAAGTGGCCGTTTCTGTGTCAATCTCCTCCATAGAGAATGTGCTTGCAACTAGTGGAATCTCACAGGCATTTCCTGTCCGCATGCCTTTTATGTTATCAATGGACATAACCGCGATCCAGAAGAGTAAGTTTAACTCATTATTTCGGATCATTACTTCATTGTCTCATACATTATGAACTGATGGAATGTTTTATTTTGTAGCTATATTGATAGATGTTTACAAACAACTGTCTGGCAAGCTACTTACAAGGATAACATCGATCCTGTCAATGGGGAAAGATTATGGAGGAGAACAGGCAAAGGGCAAATTGAAGTGCCTGATAAGAGGAAAAAGCGAGGGCGTCCAAAAAAGTTTGATAGGATAAAAGAGCCATGTGAATCATCAAGTAATCCGACCAAGCTCACTCGTGAAGGCAAATCTGTGACCTGCAGCAATTGTAAACAAATAGGTCACAATAAGGGAACCTGCAAAAACCAAGCTGTGCAATTAGGACCTACACGCAAGAGACGAAGACCGAGGGAAAGTCTGGTAAGCAATTTGACCTTCTATTTTAAATATATGATATCAAATAGTAATTGCAAGTTTAACACATCAGATTTGTGATAGGATAATGATGATCCTTGGAGCATCGACAATGCACCAAAGAGGTGGCATAGAGCGCAAACCCAATCAACACCACCTATCGCTCAAAGCCAATCAACGCAACAACAACAAGTTCCACAACATTCAAGTGCTCCAGCTACCACTAGTGATCCAGGTAACATAACTACAAAAGGACGTGCTCGTGGACGGCCTCATGGTCGTAAAAATGGAGAAGGCAAGGATTGTGGCAAGGGACGTAGTAAAGGGTCCGATGAACCTCCTAGACCGCCTGCGCTTTTTATGTCTCCTTTGAATGATAAGGTGTTTGATGTTTGGCAACCTGACAAGAAGTAGAATATTATTTGTCTACCTTTTGTTGCTATCTAGGATCAATGTAGGATGTTAACTATGTTTTGGCCCCTTTCTTATGGTCAGATCCTTTTTTGTTTTTTGGGATGTTGGATCTTTGTAACAAAATGACTCTTTTGGATCAATGAAATTAGGATATTTTCATTTCAAACATACAATAGCAACTTATAACATAGGAGTTCATATTTCATAACACAATACACTTAAAAACAAAAGAAACTAAGCTAAATCTTTCCCATTACAAGGATCATGGCAATAACCACAATGAAACCTCCCCAAGACAAAAAGATAAACTGCCTAAGCATTTTTGCCCTCTCACTATCAGCCATCACTTCACTTTCAAGCTTCTTCTTCTCTTCTTCGTGTTTGTTCGCTAAATCCTGGGAGAGAGCAGTGGAACCAGTCACATTCATTGCCTTCAGAGATTCTCTCAGCCTCCAGTAAACTTACCTTCTGCCAACCGTATGGCTTTTCTTCATCTGCCCACTTTACAAAACCATGAACAACACACTTGACGAATTTTCTACCCGGATTCTCATTTGTCCAAGACTTTGCAAGCGTCGTAGCTTTACCACAATTGCAGCAAAGAGGACCCCAAATCCAACTCGAATTTGCATCAGACCCTGGACTTTGGCTCATCATTCTTACGATTAACCCAGGAAGAGAAGAGGAAGAAAAAATTGAGTTAGGTTTCTCTATTAAGGGGGTTCGAGATTTAGGGAAAAACAAGAGTGAAGGGCAACAATGTCTTGCAGTGGGTTCAATTAACCACGTGCTATTAATTTTTAACCATAGTTAGTGGTTTTGTCACAACCCTTAACGGATGTTAACCACGGGATCCTAATCAACCAAGAAAAATATAAACCAATGTTTTATTGAACAATAAAAAATATACCAGGTATTAAACTTCCAACCGAAAAAGTCCAGGTATTAAACTTCCAAAGAAAAAATAGATGGGGTATTTTTAAGCTTTTTTGCCCTTATGTATGTTACACAACAATCAATATACTCCAATTTAGTTTACACATTTTCCAATTATTAGAAAGATATTCTTATCTACAAAAAGAGATTTTATTTCAGATATGTCAATGTTATAACCAATCACTAAAAATAGTAATTTAGTCATTTTGCACATAATAGTAGCTATTTTTGCATAACGGTACAGTTAAAAGGGTATTTTGCAAATACTCCATAAAAATATGAGTTTTGGAAGCAAAAAAAAAAACTTTCATAACATAAAAAATCTATTGTCACTATATTTACATTTAATAAATTTGTTATCAAACATCAGATTTTTGAAACCAAAATAAAACTGTAACAAAACTCGCATAACATATGATATTCACATATATCAGTTTAGCAATTTCTTAAAAACGTTAACAAATATGTTATCAAACGAGGTATTTTAGGTTAAATTAAAAAAGTACAATACTTGGTCGGGTTCACCCTTTTATCCACCTCCTCTTTCATAAACCAATAAAAAGATGTCAAGTACTACTAACTATAAACAAAATATTTACTTCAAATGAAAAAAATCATAATAAAACAAAATAAATTAGAAAAAAAAACAGAATCAATATAACCTAAACCGACCACATAATCTCGTTTTATTATATAAAATTAACCCTAATTGTCATTTTTAAACTCACACTCACATATAAACTCATTTAATATTATAAAATCCAAACTCTAATTCTCTTTTGTAAATCCAAACCGACATATAAACTCGTTTCTTATTATAAAACCTAAATGTTAATTCTCATTTGTAAACCCAAACCGACATATTAACTCATTTAATATTATAAAATCTAAACTCTCGTTCTCATTTGTAAACTCAAACCAACATATAAACTCGTTTAATATTACAAAATATAAATTCTAATTCTCTTTGTAAACCCAAACCGACATATCAATTCGTTTAATATTATAAAATCTAAACTCTAATTCTCCGTACAAACCCAAACCCTCATGTATAAAACCTAAACTGACATATAATCTCATTTAATCATAAAATCTAAACACCAAATCCTCATTTATAAACCCAAGCCAATATATAATTTTGTTTAATTAAAAAATTAAATCATAATCATCTTATATAAATTCAAATCGATATTTATACTCATTTAATCTTAGATTTGCAAATAGTGCTTGAATGAGATTGATGAATAAATAATGAGAATCGAATCAATAGAAAAAGAGAGAGTTTGCATAATAGACTGGGAGAGAAAGAGAGAACTTCTCATTCAATAATTCTTCCTTTATAACCTAGAATCAACTAAATAGAGAAAAGAAAGGAAAGGGAATATGCTATACAATACGCCTATGGACAAGAAAAAGGAAAGAGAGGATGATGAGACATCTTTGTCTTCTTGATTATAATTGCACCAACGGCTCTTTTAGGAATCTTCTAGAGTATTCTAGGCGCATGATCAATCCGGTGTATGTACGGTGGTGTTGGGTATGGACGCTGATATACGTCTATCTCACACTCTCCCTTAAGCTTAGTCGGTGAAGCTTGAAACTATGAACATTCATGTAACGTTCGACCATCACCTTGTTTAGTGGGTCCTATGTCTACTTCCGGTTCATGGGCCCAACTCGCTTTAGTGGGAACTACGTCTACTCCCAATACATGGGCCCACCATATCCGACGGCCGGTTTGTTATGTCTGGGAGGCTTTAAAGACTTTTTTACCATCCCTACAAATCACCACATGATCTTTTCATATGTTTTGTCCTCACTCGCACAGTTCCGATGATCTTTTCCCAGAAGGTCACTGATAACAGGATTTTCACCTTGGATATCAATTCCCTATGCAGTTGTAGTACCAAGGGTTATCAATCCAAATGGTTGTTATGCTAGCAGATAAGATGTGATCAGAACAATGCAAGTCAAGCCAAGCAAAAATATGGGTTTTGACTATCAACTTGATGTTACTATATTTTACCATATTTAAGGCCTTGTTTAGTTCATGTTTTGCATCATATAGAAATGATTCCTTAGGTTTTATAGCCATTGATGTCCAAATATGCACTTAGGATGTTTAGAAGCATGCATTGCATATTTTTGTGCATTTGGAGTATTATTAGGTGTTATGGAGCTCTAAAAGGGTAAGGAAGGACTTGGTGTTATTTCTGGAGCTAAACAAGAGGACTGAAAGTATCAGGAAGTGGATTCGCAAGGCAACTCGACCACAGCACTCGAGCAGGCACATGGTCGAGTACTCGGTCGGATTCATAACGAGATCCTCAAAGATCGATCCAAATGAAGATCTTCTGTTGCGATTCAGCTTCCGCATCCTTCATGAGAGTTGTAGGCAATTGAGTTAACTTTCTAATGCCGGTGGTTTAAAGGCAAGTCGAGGTGTAGTGCAAGAGTTATCTTGATTTTACTGAACGGATATCATCCCAGATCGAAGACTCGAGCTACGTGACGGACCAACCACTCGACCATGCACTCGACCGAGCACATGGTCGAGCTGACCGCCGCCTCTCTGTTTTGTCCTCTAGTTAACTAGGGCTTCTCTCTCTTTACTATATATATGTGTACTGGCACTTGTGGCCGAAAGGTGGAGAGACCCTGGAGACCATGTAGACACCTCATAACCTAGTTTTTGCCATTTTTAGCTTCTTTTACTTTATTGCATCATCTCTTATCTTTTCTCTAGATTTTCACACATTTGTAACCTTGATAACTTTGAATCTGTTGAATATTTGCTTTCACTTCTTTGTTCAATATTGTTCATCTTTATCTCATCTTTCTAGTCATGATAGTTTCATTAATTTCTGGGTTTGTGTTCTTCATGATGATTTTTAGATCTTATTAGTGGCTTAGGATCTTAGGGATGGATTAGGCTGGGTAAAGGTTATGGTTGTTTAGATTGGTCAAGCTTGATTGTTATATATATCTCTTCTAGATTAGATATGCTCTATGCTATTCTTATATTGAGAGGGTAAGGATAGATCTTACGCTTCTTAGCATCACACCAATGTCTAAGTTGTTAGATAAGGCTAATGCTAGAGATTATCATGAAGCATGCTAAGAGATTAGATGTTTAAAGTGATTTTTGACATTGATAATATGGGTTTTAATGCCTGCTTTGATATGTAATAGCTAGTTAGAACTAGGTCTAGTAAGTATCTTGGCTTGATTGTTATTGTCATGAGAATGGATTAACATGTATTAGAAGATCATTGTCTAGAGATAGCTCATTGTTGATTGAGGTTTGTTGACCAATTTAGATAGCCATAGCTTGAGTCCATCCCATGAATCCATCCTTAGGATTTTCTTTGTTTATTGATTTCCCTGTTTAAGTATTGTTAATTGCTTGTTGTTTGCTCTGTTTTCATTATTTGCTCTGTTTCTGTTCATTCGCTTGTCAACTCGACCTCCCACTCGACCATGCACTCGACCGAGTGCTAGGTCGAGCTCCATTTTACTTTCTTGCTTATGCATTGTTCTGTTCATGTTTTCTTCTGCTTATTAGTTAATTCTGCTTAGTCTTGTTTATTGCACTTGTTCTACAGTTTAATTCAGCATTAGTATTGTCTTAAGTTGCCTTAGTTCATTGCATTTCATTATTGTCATTAGGTTGTTAGAAACAAATCAACTTGATATTTGGCTTAACTTGAATGCATTGATCACATCTTGACTGCTTACATATCACACTCTTTATGGATTGACATCCTTTATGCTACAACATCATAAGGGAATTGAAACACCTTGCATTACATTCTGATCATTCATACTTATGTTTGTTTGTTTGATTGCATCATTCATTCATTCATAAGTAGATACTTGAAAAAGTTCTTGTTTCAATTGGCGCCGTTGCCATTAGGGTGTTTATATGTTCCAGTCGAGATTTCATTGTTTCAAGATTAAGCTATGTTACTTTTGATTCTATTACTCACCTCTCTCTTGTTCTGGTGTTGTGTTTTCATTCTCAGGTACCACTCGACTAGGCACTCGGCCGAGTACCTCAATGCAAACGGTCGAGTGCTTGTTCGAGCACCTGGTCGAGCACTTCTTCAAAGTCTCAAAAAAACAGAAGAAGAGGTGGAAATGGAACTACAACAAGATCAGATTGAACCTCCAAGGAGAAGGAAGATTGGTGATAGTGATGCTCCCACTACTCATACTCAGAGATATGGGATAGTGTCTCCTCCTGTCCACAACACAACCTTCACAATCAAGACTAGTTTGATCTCAATGGTTCAGAGCAACAGATTTTATGGACTGCCTAGTGAAGACCCCCTTGCACATCTTGATGAGTTTGATAGGCTCTGTAGCCTTACCAATATCAATGGAGTTAGTGAGGATGCCTTGAAGCTGAGGTTGTTTCCTTTTTCTCTAGGAGATAAAGCACATCAGTGGGAGAAGACTCTACATTCTGGAAAAATCACCTCTTGGGTTGATTGTAAGAAAGTCTTCCTTGCAAAATACTTCACTAGTTCAAGGACTGCACATTTGAGGAATGCCATTTCAGGATTTCTCCAACAAAATGGTGAATCTTTCAGTGAAGCATGGGAGCGCTTCAAAGGCTACCAGAGACAATGCCCACATCATGGATTCAACAGGGAATATTTGTTGTGTACTTTGTATAGAGGTGTTCTTCCCAAGATCAGGATGCTCCTAGACACAGCCTCCAATGGAAGCTTCATGAATAAAGATGTAGATGAAGGTTGGGACTTAGTAGAGAACTTTGCTCAGTCCAATGGCAATTACAGTGAGGAATATGATAGAAGCTTAAGAGAAGGTGTTGCTTATGAGGAAGGGCATATAAAGGAACTACAAGCCTTAGATGAGAAGCTTGAGAAGCTAGATAAACTACTTCTAACCCAACAAAAGCAAGTACCTGTTGTTTGTGATGATGAGAAGTTTATGGTTCAAGTCTATCCTCCACAACAACTCCAACAAGCTCCTGCTCTAGATCAAGAGATGAAGAGTATGCTTCAACAACTGCTACAAGGCCAAGCTATTGGAGATATGGAAAAAAGTACTAAGCTCACAGAGATGAAAAACAAGATAGACTCCACATATGGTGCCCTTAATATCAAGATTGAAGCTTTAACTTGCAGAATCCTTCACCTTGAGAGCAAGAGTGAATCTTCTTCTTCTAGACAACTCAATGGGACATCAATTGACAATCTAAAGGAGTATGCCACTGCCCAAGCTATCTCTCTCAAAGAACTACCTTCAAAGCTCACTGAGGACAGTGACAACCAAGTTGGGGAGAATTTTCTTCAACCAGAGCTGCAGAATGAGAAGAGAACTGAGCTTGAGACACAACTCGACCATACACTCGACCATGCACACGGTCGAGTGCCTGTTCGAGTGGCTGTTCGAGTCATTGCTCAAGAATCTAGCAAGCCGGTTCGGTTCATTCCACCTCCCTATCAACCACCTCTGCCATTTCCAGGACGGTTTAAAGAGCAAATGCTGAAAAAGTACAAGGCTTCTATTGATCAGCAAGAAGTGATGGTCTTGAGTCATGAACCTTTGTTAGAAGATGCTGAAATGAAGGATAAGCCACAAGTGAAAGAGCTTGAGCAGAAGAAGCCAACTATTGATGGACAGACCTTCAGGATTAAAGAGAAAAGTCATGAAACTGAGTCTGAAATCTTTGAAGGTGTGAATGGGGTAAAAAGAGAAAACTCGACCTACTGCTCGGCCTACCACTCGACCGAGCACATTAAGTCACTCGACCGAGTGGTACCAAGTCACCCAAAATGCCCAGACTTCATCCCCAAGCTTCACCAACAACAAGAGCCAAGAAATCCTTCCTCTGATGGTTTGTCTGAGCTTCAAACTGTCAACATTCTGCATGATTCAGTGATGGAGTTAACAACTAAGGATGAGGAGATAAGGGGTAAAATTAAGAAGCTTCATGGTAGAGTGAGAAGTTCCTCTCCAAAGAAAGCAAGGCAAGGTCTGAGTATTATTAGCAGACACAGTTCTTTTAACATTGACCCAGGAATAAGAGGAGCAATGCAATCTCTAAGAACTGAGGGGACTTCACCACCTCTCTATCACCCTTCCAAAGCATAAGAAGTATGCAAAGTCAAGCTTAGAGACTTTAAACAAGCTCACTTGGGAGGAAGTCCCAAAGGTATCCTTGTACATATTGGTTTAAGTTTCTTGTTATTTTGATCTTGTTTTCTTTAGCATTATGGTTCAGGTACTAGAGAGGGAGCTTAAGCACTTGGTAACACTTTCATAAATGAATCCCACCCTCAGCCCATCCCAAGTAATACTCCAACTCTCTTTGTCTATACAATTGCATTTCTTGTTTTTATGTTGTTTCTTGATTCTTAAATCCTTTTCCAAATTTTTCTTACACAAGGGACTGTGTAATTTAAGTTTGGGGGAGGGTTTGAGATGACATTTGATGTTGTGTTTTGTTTTCTTATTTCAAATTTTTAGCATAATCATGTTAGTACTTGTATTTCATCTATGGCATAGAAAAACCTAAAAATTTGAAAATTTTTGCAAAAATCTTTACAAAAAAAAGAGTGTTCATGTAGTTTGCATTGCATATTAGGATCTTGTTAATATGTTTCATGTAGGACTGTTTCATATTTGCATTAGGGATCTATGATGAGTTCAGCCTTTTTAACTTGTTTAAATTAGCTAGACTAGGATCAATGCCCAAGTTAATAGTACTTTGATGCTAGTTGAGTGAGCTAGAAACATAAGATTGAACCAAGCCTTGAATTCCTATATTGCATTTTGGTCTAAATGGAAGCATGTTGTGATTTGATGTCATTTCCTACTTATAAGAACCTAATATTGAGTTGTAATTATCTGGTTGTGCATTGTTTTAAACTCATGGATACCATACACATATTTGGATCATCTTTTTCCTTTTTACCACTCTTGTTGATCCAAATAGCTGATTTCACTTTTAAATCAGTTTCTCCTACCCTTAACCAACCCTTCTTTCAAGCCATGTTTATTCTTGAGTGTGTGAGGCCTTTTTGGGATTGAGCTTGGTAGAAAGTGTTAGGTTTGAGCTGACAAGAGTAAAGCCTTGTGTAGTTCTAGTTTGCAATTTTCAAACTATATAGGACTAGGTGGTTTAATTGTTGGGTTAGGGATTTGGTTGTTTTGAAAAAAGAAAAGAAAAGAAAAGAAAAAAAAAAAGAAAGAAAAGGTTAGAGTCTTTAGGAGGGGAATGTGTTTAAGAGAATTTAAGCTCTAGTGAAAGAATGGGAAGTATAAAGATTGTTGAAGATGGTTCTAACCAAAGAAAAGAAAGAAAGAAAAGAAGAGTCTAGCAAAAAGCTTTTATGTCTTAAAGATTAAGAAGAAAAGGGAACCATATCAATTAGAAAGAAGTCCCCATTCCACTAGTTGATTCAAATAAGAAACCTCTCCTAAGGCTTAAAAACAAAAAGAGAAAAAGGGTACTTGAGAAGAGAAGAAGACAAAGGGTAGAATTAGGACCATTTGGGATTAGAATGTTAGGATCAAACACTTTGGGTGCCTTTGGGTAGACAAGGTTTTGTTCTTGTATGTGTCTATTAGTTCTTACCTTTAGCCTTCTTCTAAAGCTCAATCTATTTTTATGAGAGAACCTTGACTTAATGAGCCCCACTCTAAAGAGAGACCATCCTTGTCTCTAAACCTTTATCTCCAAGCCAAATGAGTTTAAACATTGCACAATCTGATTCATGTTCTTGCTTAATGAATGTTAAAGGAAATGATTGATCTGAATGCATGTGGATATCTAAGGCTTGAATCAGTAGAGGTTGTGATAGGTCTGTCTAAAGTTTTTAAGTACAGCTCATTCACCTTGCATCATAGTACTAGTAACTTGGACATTGATTCTAGGTAGCTCATTAGTAAGTTGTTAGGTTCTAAGATCCCACTTTCAAACCTCACCTTCCTACTTATGTCATGTTTATTTGCTTGAGCGCAAGCAAAGACTAAGTTTGGGGGTGTTGATGTTACTATATTTTACCATATTTAAGGCCTTGTTTAGTTCATGTTTTGCATCATATAGAAATGATTCCTTAGGTTTTATAGCCATTGATGTCCAAATATGCACTTAGGATGTTTAGAAGCATGCATTGCATATTTTTGTGCATTTGGAGTATTATTAGGTGTTATGGAGCTCTAAAAGGGTAAGGAAGGACTTGGTGTTATTTCTGGAGCTAAACAAGAGGACTGAAAGTATCAGGAAGTGGATTCGCAAGGCAACTCGACCACAGCACTCGAGCAGGCACATGGTCGAGTACTCGGTCGGATTCATAACGAGATCCTCAAAGATCGATCCAAATGAAGATCTTCTGTTGCGATTCAGCTTCCGCATCCTTCATGAGAGTTGTAGGCAATTGAGTTAACTTTCTAATGCCGGTGGTTTAAAGGCATCCGAGGTGTAGGGCAAGAGTTATCTTGATTTTACTGAACGGATATCATCCCAGATCGAAGACTCGAGCTACGTGACGGACCAACCACTCGACCATGCACTCGACCGAGCACATGGTCGAGCTGACCGCCGCCTCTCTGTTTTGTCCTCTAGTTAACTAGGGCTTCTCTCTCTTTACTATATATATGTGTACTGGCACTTGTGGCCGAAAGGTGGAGAGACCCTGGAGACCATGTAGACACCTCATAACCTAGTTTTTGCCATTTTTAGCTTCTTTTACTTTATTGCATCATCTCTTATCTTTTCTCTAGATTTTCACACATTTGTAACCTTGATAACTTTGAATCTGTTGAATATTTGCTTTCACTTCTTTGTTCAATATTGTTCATCTTTATCTCATCTTTCTAGTCATGATAGTTTCATTAATTTCTGGGTTTGTGTTCTTCATGATGATTTTTAGATCTTATTAGTGGCTTAGGATCTTAGGGATGGATTAGGCTGGGTAAAGGTTATGGTTGTTTAGATTGGTCAAGCTTGATTGTTATATATCTCTTCTAGATTAGATATGCTCTATGCTATTCTTATACTGAGAGGGTAAGGATAGATCTTAAGCTTCTTAGCATCACACCAATGTCTAAGTTGTTAGATAAGGCTAATGCTAGAGATTATCATGAAGCATGCTAAGAGATTAGATGTTTAAAGTGATTTTTGACATTGATGATCTGGGTTTTAATGCCTGCTTTGATATGTAATAGCTAGTGAGAACTAGGTCTAAGAAGTATCTTGGCTTGATTGTTATTGTCATGAGAATGGATTAACATGTATTAGAAGATCATTGTCTAGAGATAGCTCATTGTTGATTGAGGTTTGTTGACCAATTTAGATAGCCATAGCTTGAGTCCATCCCATGAATCCATCCTTAGGATTTTCTTTGTTTATTGATTTCCCTGTTTAAGTATTGTTAATTGCTTGTTGTTTGCTCTGTTTTCATTATTTGCTCTGTTTCTGTTCATTCGCTTGTCAACTCGACCTCCCACTCGACCATGCACTCGACCGAGTGCTAGGTCGAGCTCCATTTTACTTTCTTGCTTATGCATTGTTCTGTTCATGTTTTCTTCTGCTTATTAGTTAATTCTGCTTAGTCTTGTTTATTGCACTTGTTCTACAGTTTAATTCAGCATTAGTATTGTCTTAAGTTGCCTTAGTTCATTGCATTTCATTATTGTCATTAGGTTGTTAGAAACAAATCAACTTGATATTTGGCTTAACTTGAATGCATTGATCACATCTTGACTACTTACATATCACACTCTTTATGGATTGGCATCCTTTATGCTACAACATCATAAGGGAATTGAAACACCTTGCATTACATTCTGATCATTCATACTTATGTTTGTTTGTTTGATTGCATCATTCATTCATTCATAAGTAGATACTTGAAAAAGTTCTTGTTTCACAACCTAAAGTGAACAAAAATAAGAAAACAGAAAGAACAAAAATTCAAAACAACTCGAAGTACCACATGATGCAGGTGACTGAGTACCTGATCGGGTTGGTGGTCGAGTTGATATAAAAACATTAAACAATCAAGACACGAAAGCTCCTAAGGATGGGGTAACCGGTTCATAAGTATTTCTAATCAACCTAGAATATTTTACAGGCCTCAAGCAATCTATTCCCTAGACAATGAATTTCTAATCCTTGTTAATCCAATCTCGTGGTAGAAACAATCAGACTTAACTACTCCCTTCCCCAACTCTCATTGGAGAAACATAATCAAGCATGCATTAAAATCCAATTCATTATTGTCAATAAACTCCTTACACATCTAATCTTTTAGGGTAAGTGAGTAAATCTTTGGAATTAGCTAATTCAGACATTTCATCGAACACCTATTGGTGCAAAAATGCCTAGAATCTAATCTCAACCTCTCGGTCTAATACTAGCACTAAGAACATTAATCCAGAAGGTAATTTTCATAAAAACAAACAAGCTAAATCATCCTGATCAATTAAGAATACAAACTAGCCTATCCCATCCCTAGAAACTTTGATTCACTACTCAGATTTCATGGCAAATAACATAAATCCAGAAATAAAAAAAAATTGCATAATCATAAAGATGAAAAAGAGATAAATGTTTTATTAGAAATAAGCACTAGCAAAATGTAAACATAATTTAAGTTGAAAGAATAACAACAACTGGAAACTTTTCTTAAAGAAAAGTGTCAAAACGGCTCCACCTCCTGTTTGTCGAAAATGGGGTTAGGAGGGGGTATTTATAAGGAAATAAGTTGACCTAGCCGCGTCAGAAGGTACCCAAAGGTATACACGAGCAGGTACTCGAGGTCCACTTTGGGTGCATGATCGGATAGGCGATCGGGTGGTTCCATTTTTCGATCTGGATGTATGTACGTTCACTAAGACAGAAATAAATCTTGAACCACATCTCCGATTGGCCTGAAATTAACACCATTGGAAAGCTAACTCGATTTCCTATGACTTAGATAAACAACTCAGAAGCTGAATCCCAAAGGAAAAGCTTCATTCGAATCAATCTTTGAGGGTTTGGTCATGAACTCGACCGGATGCTCTTTGGCAATGGTCAGGTGGTATGGTCGGGTGGTATGGTCAGGTGCCTCCTTTTTTCCTTTTTTATGTTTTAAATTCTTTTGTGTAAACCCCATAAATGACATCAGTTCCTTCCTTGTGATAGCTGCAACTTGTGAATCCTTATTTTTGCTATTTTTAGGCTCCAAAGTACATGTTTTCATCCAAAATGCAACAATACAACAATCCAACACGCTAAACACCTAAATGCAAATATCTAAGGTTAAGGAACTAAAAAAACTAAGGACAAACTCTTAACAATGCAAAACATGACTAAAAAGATGCTTAAGAAAGTGTAAAATAGAGAGATATCAGTCAACCATCTTGAGTCTCTCTGGAGTTCTTTTAGGCCACATGTCCTCTCACTAGGCTCGTAAGCCCATCCATATCTGTGACACCCCAATTTCAGGGACATGCGGAGAGGTTTAAAAGAATTAATTTTGCCACCTATGTCACCAAAGTGCACTTATCTTTTCAGTCAAGGGTCCTGAGAGAACTCCACAGCTAAGCGAGAAGTGACTGTCAGAACTGTGCGAGTGAGGAATAAACACAGGGAGAAATCGTGTGGTGATTTGTAGGAACGGTAACAAGTCTTTAAAACCTCCTGAACCTAACAAAGGATCTACTCAGACATGGTGAAAGAAGCAATCATCATAAATAAAATAGATATCATTAATGAAACAAAAGAGAAAATAAAGGAGCTTAGAATCTTCTCTCAATGGAGCTGAGTTCTTGACTTGCCTCTCCAAAAGCTCTCTAGATCTCTTTCTCTCTCTCTCAAAAGGTTGCAGAAAATAAAACTTAGGTCTAAAACAATAACCTAAAAATCCTATTTATATTTCTAAAACACGTCCAAGGACTAATGATGCAATACGAAAAACTTTGGGGCAGCTTTGTAAATCTTCAAAACTTTAGGGAAAACTTCTGATTTATCTTGTAAGCATTGCATCGATCGATGCATCACTTCCATCAGTCGATGCATCCTTCTGAACTCGTCTCCCAGCTTCACAGCTCAGCCTCAATGCTTGAATATGCTCTAAATCTTCCTATTTAGCTTCATTATGCTCCATCTGTGCCAATAAGTACATAATCCTATAAAGACTCAAAAACAACCTAGAAACAAATCGAAAGACTCGAAAAGCACACTTATGTAAGGTTAAAAACCATAAAAAAAAACATGATATATCAACTCCCCCAAACGTACCATTTGCTTGCCCCCAAACAAAACAACAGCTTTACCTGTGAAAGAGGTTTGAAAATGTGGAACTCACTCTGCTGCAAGTAACTGTTTTTCGCACTCTTCATCGCCTTGACTTTCAGAACTTACTTCTTATACCATGTCAATGAGATGCATCAACATGCCTTACTCAAATCTCACAATCCTCTAGAATCTTTGATCTTACCATTGCTAATCTCATTACATAAATTTAAGCAAATAAAGACGAGTTCTTACCGTGAGAAGATCGATCAGTGGCATATGGACTCTCTTCTTACCAATACATTCTTCATATATCTTCTTTCCATTTTTGGAAACTTTCCCCTTTTAGAAACTTCAACTTCAGGAAACTTACCACTTTTAGCACAAGCTTCACGGAATCTTGTATCCTGAATACCACCTCATCTTGGTACTTAATCGCACAACCAACCACCCCTAAGCGACCAATTATCAAGAGAGATGAGCTGGAATACTCCATTTCGCTCCAGCCACTGACTACAACGCACCACCAACTACCACAACTACAACTGGGACTAGGCTAGACAAGCTCTATATGCAGCCTGCTTCTCGAACCACTTCTTGAACCTTGCCTTCATCCTCGCCTCTGGCTCCCAAGTCTGCTCCTCCCCACCATCACAGTCCCATAGGACTCTCATCAAAGGAACTTTCTTCTTCTGAAGTTCCTTTGACTCTCCACTCGAGAACCCTCACTTGTCTCGCCTCTAAAATCATGTTGGGCTAAAGATCCTCGGGAATCTTAGCCAACAATTGATCATCCTCGAGAAGACACTTTTGCAGCATCGAGACATAGAAGACCTTGTGGAACGCACGCATAACATCAGGCAACTCCAGCCTATATGCTATCGATCCCACCCGCTAGACCACTCTGAACGGACACATGTACCTTAGACTTAGCTTAGTTTTTGTCAATGACCTGTTCAGACCCCGCATCATGGCCATCTAAAAATACACTCTATCACCAACCTGAAACTCAAGATCCCTCCTCCTCTTATCGGCATAACTCCTCTGTCGATCCTGAGCTTCGTTTATGTTCAGCTTCAAAACCCAAATCTTCTCTGCGGTCTCCTGAACAAAACTCGCACCATATATGCTCCTCTCACCCACCAGAGTCCAGGATAACGATGTCCGACATGGCCTCCCATACAACATCTCATAAGGAGTCATCCCAATACTCGCCTAGTAGTTGTTGTTGTAATAAAAATCTACCAAGCTCAGGTGGTCCGCCCGGTGGCCACCCCAATCCAACACACACATCTTCAGCAAATCTTCCAGCGGCTAAATCGTCCTCTCTGACTGCCCATCTGTCTGAGGATGGTAAGTTGTACTCATATGCATCTTAGTGCCCATCTTTGCTTGAAATGCCCTTCAAAACACCAAAGTGAACTAGGAATGTATACCAGACACGATACTCTCTGGCACCCCGTGTAGTCTGACTATCTCTTTCACATACTTCTTAGCCAAAACCGGTGCTCCATCGGTCTTCTTGATGGCCATTGATAACATCATTATTTTACCCATTTTAGCTATAGTTTTTATATGCATTTAGGAAGAGATTGACATGATTTCAAGGCTTTAATGTTTATTATCTAGTATTTTAGGTTTCAAGAAGGTTTTACATGTTTTATAGCAAAAAGGACCAAAAGACAAGGAAAATACGTTTAAGGACAGATTGATAGCTTTACATTACGAGCCCCTTTTGAAGATATTTCAGAAGTCACATTTTGAAGATCTTGGTTTCTATGGTAAGACGGAAGATTCATCTTTCTCCTCGAAGTGGAATCAAGTTATTTCGTTCATCCATTTGGAAGATATTCTTGATTTACCAGAACGTGTCATAAACAGGCGAGAAGATAAGTTTGAGGCCAAGTGGAATTTAATGACGGCCCAATTTTCAACCTTCACGGTGGCCCGGTCCAGAGAACTCACGATGGTCCAGAACCTTCCGTTGCCGTCCCTTGTCTAGCACTCAACAAGAACAGAATTTTTTACTCTTACAAAACTCTAAGCCTTCAAAACCCTATAAATGCTCATCTAAACCGGTGTGTCTTCATTGTGCCTTCAAAGTGTCTCGAAGCAGCCCCTAGGAGTCAACCAGAAGAGAAGCAGCCACGACCAGAGCCCTCTCTCGTTCCTCTCTTGAAGCCTTTGAAGTTCTCCAACTCTTTTTATTTCTTTTTTCAATCGTTTGTTCTAGTTTTCATAAGGGAGAAGAAGTACATCTTTGTACCAATCTAAAACCCTTTTCTATATTTACACCTTTATGTTGATGAATTATTTAAGCCTAACTTTGATGATTCCCTTAAACATGTTAGAGTAGTTTTCTAGTTGGGTTTAAAAGGATAATCAAAGGGGGGGTGATGATCTTAGTTTAGGTGGCAATTTTTAGGGTTTGTTAGATTTATATTATGTTTATTCTATACTTTAATTCTAAGTATTTGCTTAATACTTAAAGTTAGCCTCATGACCTAACTATGATCTAAAGTGTGTGTGCGTCGCTAAAAACTTGCATATGTGCTTGAGCTAACTTAGATGTGTGTCGTGTCATAGGAAGCACATACCACTTACCTATGGAACTTCATGGATTAGAATCAAACCTGTTTTAAATGCTTTGATCTATGCGTCGTTGCTTGCGATAGTTAAGTAACGGAGTATATGGATCTTAGATGGTTAGCTTGTGACCTATAAGGTAATGATTCTTTCGTGTTTTGTAGTCCGAGTCTTAGATAAACAAACTAATCCTAAACTTTCCTAAATATATAGATCATCGATCCCCTACGATTCCCCTTGATGCCCAACGCTTGTCTTATTTATTTTATTTGCTTTTATTGACATTTATTTGCTTACTTACGACTGTGACAACATAACCCCTTTTTATTGAGTCCTAGCCTTACATCTCTTTTTACGGATTCTCTGAACAACAACTCTCTCTCTATGGGATCGATCCTCAAATACTACTACCGATTTGCTGTGCACTTTCAGCCGTCGTGTAGTCTTTTTAAGGTAAAATATTTAGAGTGAAAAACCACACACATCAGCCATAAAATTTGCCGACTTATTAAACCAGTCCACAATGACCTAAATCGCATCAAAGGTCCGAGACACGGGCAATCCCACCACGAAATTCGTCGTGATCATGTCCCACTTCCACTATGGAATGTGCAAACTCTTTAATAAGCTGTCCTGAACCTGATGCTCAGCCTTCACTAGCAGGCAGACATCGCACTTCGCGACCCAATTAGCTACATCCTTCTTCATCTTGACCCAATGATAGTACCGCTTGAGGTCATGGTACATCTTAGTCGCTTCTGGATGAATAGAGAACATGCTCGCATGAGCCTCTCTCAGGATCCTCTACCTCAACTCTTCAAGGTCTACATTCAGTTGTTATGCTTATACTTACGTCCTAGGCATTGCTTGCTCCCAACTCATCCACCCTTAGGTCGCAACCTTCGAGCAATACCGATCTCACTCTTAGACCACCGTCTTCAAGTCATAACGTATCACTCTTAGACCACAATCCTCAAGACCTCGGTATCAGGGGAACTATTTATCCCTAAGGGGGAACACCATTCCCTCTACCACTCTCAGGCCCTATAGCCCCTCGAGCTATCAAGATCCAGGGGAATCACCATCCCATCATGAGCAACAAGCCTTAACGTCTATAAACATCTCTCGGCTAGAAGTACCTCTCGTTGTCCGAGTATAACATTGAAATTTCATACATGCCCACTCAAGTTCCAATATCCAACTGTATCACCCACCAAACAGAGAAATATCCACTCCAGCTGCATTTGCTCACCTATCGGCCTCTCTAGGCTCGATACCTCTCGAGAAGAATCTCATACCGATCATCTACAACTGCTCCATACTCCTAAGATATGATGGAAACTCCTTAACATTTGTAGCCCTCGGCTGCACACCGCCGCATGCGGCACAACTGAAGCCTGCACTAGTACCCCTCTCGGTAACCGATCTGCAAAATGATCATCTCGACCCCGGGTTCCACCTACTGGAATCCCACAACTAGGTTCCCAGCACACCCGATACGCTCACCGACTAACCCCTATGGCCCGTCCTGATACGATTGCGATGCTCTGACGTGCCTCCTTTTGGTACTTTGGGCCACACACTCGCTGGCCTTGGGAACCTGCCCGACCACATCCACGACCACAACTCAAACACCTTTAACTGTTGCTCTTCCAAGAATAGAGGCTAACAAGCATAAAACAAACCAAAACCGCACAAAGAAACACAACATACCGTAGAATCTCATTGAAGGCTCGAAGAGGATGTTCTAGAACCCCATGCAAATCCCAAACATCGACAACACAAAGCACACAACAAACCCGTAGCTAGAACCGTAAGGGCTTTGATATATAAACAGAAACGACCCAATCCGTTTATTTAAAAAAATAAAAACTATAAATAAAAAATAACAATCATAATTAAAATAAGCAACGAAAAATACCAATAATAATAAACCAGTAATACAATAACAATAAACCAACAATTAACCAGAAATCAGAAACCAATAGATAACAACTTAAACCATAATTCTCACACCAACATTCCAATTCTAAAAACCTAGCTAAAACCAAAACATAACAACTAACTCCCTATAACACCCTACTCTTTATTGCCATGATCTCATGGTCACATTTTTCTTCTACCTGCACCACAAACACAATGAGATGCATGAGTATTATTAGAAATACTCAGTGAGGCGATCCTCCCATCTATGAGCTATACACATAAGCAAATCAAGAGTACAACCAAAAATAAAATATAACAAACCAGCCATTAAAGAGAACACCCAATAACACATTCACCACACCTACACATTACTACATAAAACAAGTCATACAACCCAATCACTCAGATAAGCTCATGGTCACGCACTCACCTTAAAAAAGTGATTCATGAAATAACAAAAACCAGAAGAGAGGCTCTCCAAATTTGAGGAACTACCAAACTCACTCCTACAACCAATCACAACAACAAACACACATTCAAACCAAACTGCCAGTATTAACAGAAAATAACAACCTTAAAGGTGAACCACAACATCTAAAACGATCATATCTCAAACGATCATATCTCAAACGAACCCGCAACCAAGCCTCCAACACCCGCTGGTCTCAATTAGCGATGGAGAAAACGTGTCTCACAAAACTGCCGATTACTCATCGAGTTTAAATCCAAATCTACTTCTGTAAAACGGAAAATGACGATGAAAAACTTGGGAATAACTCTACCAAATTTTGCTACTTTTGACAACGATTTGATATGTCGAAAGCGTTTATTCCCAAACCCTAACGATTCTGCTTCTTCTCCTTCTCTCTAATACAAAGCTTTGTTGATCTCTTTCTCCTTCTCACCAAAGCGACCAAGTTATATATCTCTCTCTTACTCTTTGAGCAACCAACGTCGACACTCCACCAAAAGAAAGGAGGCGACAGTTTAAAAATCTAGGGCTTCTGGTTTAACTAAAACAAACCAGAATTTAATTAAACCAAAAATTAATTAAAACCAACTTTTTGGTTTAGTTAATACATCACAAAATTATAATCCCTGAACATGGATGTTACATTTCCTGCAATCAAAAACCGAGATGAGTAGACTCTACAACGTGGTTATCGTGAAGAGTTACATGGGCGGTTTTGATAGAAGCAAATTCTTCTTCTATTGTGGTGAATTTTGCAGCTAGACCGGTAATAGTGGCGATTAAAATAATATGTAGTATAAATTCAATGAAAAGAAAGAAAATTTAAATAAAAGTAAAAGAAAATTTGTTTTGCTTTATTTTATATGTAACTGTTCCGAATATAATTACAATCCAACACCAATACTCTTAATAGAGCAATGACAAAGAAATGATTGACATTCATCAATAACCCGTTTTCTTTTCAAACAATTATGTGCACATTCTTGACAGAAACCAATTACGATTTGAACAACCTAAGCACCAAGATGTTCATCTGATGAAAGTTCATCTATTTTAAAATTAATTACGTTTCTTCCAAATACGTTTTTGCCTTAATATTTAATGTACTTATATTATTTTCAAAATATAATTTATGTTATAAATTTAGTATTTTACAAGAATGAAAACAAATTAATATAGTATCATCGGTAAGAAAGATTAAACTTACATGATAAAACAAGCATTAGAAGAGTTGAAAACAAGACACTTTTTTTCATTTTATGTAATGGAGTTCAAAAAAAGATAGTTGAATTTCTTTTGCCAATATTTTGAACGTTTGTTGTGTAGTTCTGAAAATAACATAATATCATATTTATATCTGATTTTACTTACGTTACATCTGAGTTAATATGTTAAATAACGTTTTGCTATAAATGAAGGTTAAAAAGACTATTTAAATTAAATTATAGTTTCGTTTGAACTTATTCGTATGCATTTATTATAAATATTAATTATTTCATATTTTTTTTTGTCAACCAAACATTAATTAGAAAAGAACTCCAAGGTTGGTAGCCCAAACGGGAGGATAAAAGTTTACAAAGAAAATTGCTGAAATTAAAGATCTAGACGAGCGAGCTAGACAATCTACCTTCAAATTTGCCAAGCGAGGAATCTTGGACAATGAGTAGTGAGGGAAGGCGGTCTGAAGCAGGTGGAAATCGTCCAGAATAGTAGAAAAAGCAGACCAGTCCTCAGGAGAGTGAATCATCGCTACTAGTTCTGCACAATTCGTCTCGTAGCGCTAGTCTGCAATGAGACACTCCATGGCCCAAAGCAGTGCTTCCAACTCTGCGTGGAGCGGGGAAGACATCTTGCACCCATCAATAAACTCTGAGCATCAGTATTACTACACCACCAACCTAAACCGGAATTGGGATCAGATGCTTTCCAGGAGCCATCAATTTGACAACACGGACCCTGGACTGGGTTCACTGAGAGAACTAAAGAATCTGAAGGGACAGAGCTTTCTGAAGAAACCACTGCCTGAGACTGGGCATCCTCCCATGCTAGTTTTTCACTTGCTGCCTGATAAATCACCTCAACTAGTGTGAGCTTTTTATTTCTATTCTTCCAAATCGACCATAATTTCCAAGGTAACTGATGAAGAGAATCTTGATCGCCTGAAAGAGAGGAATCTCTCCAATAGATAAAATCAAGATTCAACAACACATAACCATAATGATAACCTCCTGGAGAATCCTGAATCGGAGACAAACCCCAAATTTGACACGAGAGAGGACACTCAAAAAGAGCATGATTAATTGTCACACACGCTAAAGCACATTTTTTACACCTGGTATTTGAAACAACCCAACCCATTTATTTGTTTAATATAATAATAAACTAGTGCTCTCATACTCACTAACAACCTAAACCCAATCAAATAACAGTGGATAACATAAAACGATATTATTAAACCAATAACCAATAACCAATTCCTCACAAACAGTAATAATTAAACAAATAGAGTCATAAAACGTCAAACTAGCAACCTAGCAACATTCTAACGACTCGACTCTAGCAACCTAATAGAAGCCAGACAACACATCAAAAAGCCACTAGAACATCTTTCTCTTCATCACCTTGATTCCACAGTCACACTTTGCCTTTTCTTGCACCACAACACATATGAGATACGTGAGTATTATCTTAAATACTCCGTGAGGCGATCCTCTCATCTACTGGGCTATACACACAAGCGAAAAGCCAATCACAAACAATATACAAAACAAGCAAACTAGACAATACGTAACTCTGCGACCTTGCGTCGACCCACGCACGTCTTGTGTCGACCGATCCACTCCTTACATCGATCGATGCATCGTCCATCATGCCCATTGAATTCCTAACTGGATCGACCGATGCAGTCGCATGAAGCAATGCCGAATGCGAGCTCCTCCGTCTCCTCTTGGCTCCCAATACACCAAAGTCGACCTTCAAATGCCACAAAACTCACAAGAAATCGAACAAGACAATAAAAACCAAAAATCATAGAAAACAACCATCAATTCACTTAGATCAGCCATGATCACGCACTCACCTTTGAGAATGATGAAAACTCGATTTAAACTCACGAAAAAGTCTCCTAGCAAGCTCCTACCATGATCCTAGCCACAAATCTCCACTCCACAGGAACTGATCTTGCAAACAATGGCAAAACTCGTCGAGCTTCCCTTTAAATACCCGACTATAGGGTTTTCCCAAACCAAAACACAACAAAACGAGCATTTAACTTAAATCGTCCCTTAGAAACCGACCTTGCATCGATCGATGCACCTACTACATCGATCGATGCACAACCCGAACCAGAATTTCGAACAACCATCAGCCAAGGACTCTCGAACAACCCACCAATATAGATACATCCTCGAGTCTTGAACAACCATCAACCAAGGACTCTCCTGCAACCGTCCCCACTGCCCACACTTCCTTCGACCAATCTACGAAGGTCACTGCCAGGTGATAGACTTACGCTCCAGGTATTATTTGCTCTCGACTTTTGGGCTTTCCTTTACTCATAGGTCGCAACTTTGAGTTTTTTCTTGGCTCCTCATCAGGCCTTAGCCTGTATGCCATAATATTGGCTTCTCATCGGGCCTAAGTTTGCATGTCATGATATATAAAGGAAGTCCAACATTCGTCTCTCGGGTTGCCACCCTACTGCCCGCCACTGGATTGTCATCTGAAGTTGATATATCAGCCATACTCTCAAGCCACAAAGTCTTATAATATGATGGTACTAGTAGAACTAAAGTTTCCCAAGAGTCGTTCAGGACCAACTGTCCTTAGAGCATACAATTCTGAATACGTCTAGGTCCTATCTCCTAACCAAGTCTCCCTCCCGTGGCTCCCGTAAAACATCACGATGTCATACGAATCACATATTCCTTCGCTGGAATAACTCATGACCACACAAAGATCATCAAAATGCCACAAGGGCCGCCAATAAGACCAACAAATGTCCTAAACAGGATCGCCAAAAATGCCGACAATGTCTAAACAGACCGCCACCAAGGCCAAACAAATATCCTAAACAAGACCGTCACAGAAGCCAAACAATTGTCCTAACAAGGACCTCCACCAAGGCCACACATCCCGAAGGACCTTCATGAAAACCACTCGTCCCGAAGGACCGTCACGAAGACCACTCATCCTGAAGGACCGTCACAAAGACCACTCGTCCCGAAGGACCATCACAAAGACCATACATCCCGAAGGACCGTCACGAAGACCACACATCCCAAAGGATTGCCTAAACAGGCCACACGTCCCGAAGGACCGTCACGAAGAACATACATCCTGAAGGACCGCCTAAACAAGAAACATTGGCTAAACAGCCCGCCACAAAGGCCACATAATTGGCAAAATAGCCTCCCACAAAGGCCACACAATATCTCGAAAGAACGCCACACACGGGCCACAAAATGACTCAACAGTCCGCCATGAAGGCCACACAAGCCCCACCAAGGCTCTCAACCACTAAAAATGGACAAATTTTAACTCACATAAAAACTTTCCATCTTTAACACTTTTTCACTTTTGGAAACTTTCCACATTTAGAAACTTCCACTTCAAGTTATTTTCAACTTTTATTACAAGCGTCACGACATCTCGTATCCCAAACACCACCTTAGCTTGGTACTTAGTCGCACATGTGCCACCTGGGCCTGTTAATGAGTGACAACTTGGAGGCATACAAGGACGAAATGGTTCACTTCCTCGCCATGCTAAGGCTGTACTATTACGAAGAACACCCGAGGCTACTACCCGATGGAAGGATCAGGTTCATCGCTTTCTTGGCACGCAACAAGGAGTATGAGCTCACCTTCAAGGAGATGGAAGCAATGTACGACTTCAGAACTGGTCCATGGGGAAGCCATGGACGTTGACAAGCAAGAGATGAGGTTCATATTGCTGACGATAGGCGACAAGCTCCAAATCTGCTCAGATTAGGAGCCCCGTTCTTAGGTATTTCCACAAATCCCTAGCTTGTACCGTCTTTGTGGGAAGGAATCGGAGAATGTGAATGATCATGAGTTGCAACTGTTAGACATAGCCCTGTGTGGAATATTGGATAGTACTAGGGACGGTAGACAGCTAGTCGGAGATGTAGCGAACACTAGCATGGTCTTTTTTTTGCTCGATCAGTTCCTATACTTGAAGGCTTGGGCCATGAAGACTGAGAGGAGGGGAGGGTTAGGAGAGATCTCCATAGGCGGGTTAGTCATACCGATCCTAGTTGCCTGCGATGTCCCTTTAAAGGGAGTTGTGCACGATCCGAGATGGGTAGATGTAGAGTACTTGGCACGATTTCTGGCTTATGAGAAGCTAAATGACAGGATGCTATTCAAGTTCATTCATCCCACAGATAGAGCAACTCAGATGATCTTGCCGAATGTTGCCACTACTAAGATTTGGCTCGGTGCAAACATTGACTTCTCACCTCCGTTAGAGGCATTTTACAACCATGGCGAGGAATCTGAGGCTGATGGAGGAGAGTTAGGAAGACAAGGGCAGGGAGAAAAGTCAGAGGATTTTGTCTTCAAGGATTAATTTTGCTCCTAGAAGCAGCCAGTAGGGGTGAGAGAAGCACACATGAGGATCGGTTGGTTGAAGAGGATGAAAAATTTCTTGGCAATGAAAGTTAAAGACCTTACCGGGACAGTTAAGGTAATGGGAGGTCAGATCATGGAGCTTCAGGACAAGGCAAGTTGTGCCTCATCTTCAGCTCTAGATTATGCACCCACATGAATAGGGTGGACCCGACCAATCAAAGAGGTCTGCGGTTTAGCACCTATAGAACCTCATAGGACTTCGTCGTATGAGCCACGCGCATACGAGGATGGCACTAGACCTAACATATCATGGAGGAGCCACTCGGATGCCTACCCAGCTCCTCACCTGATGGGATACTCGATGGCTTACCCGATGCCCCATCTGGGCTATTCGGGTGACCATCCGGGTCCTTATCCACGACCCTACTAGATTCCATATCTGATGCCTCCTTCGAGCAGCCACTCCGGTGACCATACGGTCCTCTCCCCCCACACATATCCATCGTACTACCCGATGCCATACCCAGTGAGCTATGCGATGAGGTACCCAACCAACCCCTCAGATGCTGGTCCGAAGAAGTCGTTTGTGCAAATTACCAAGCTCTCTGATTGATATGATCATGATACCATCCAAGAAGATCCTTGACCCTTGTTCAACACGAACGAAGTTGAAGATCAATTATTTCAGCCAAACGACCATTTTGGGTACATTATTACCGCATCTAGAGCATATCTTGAAGTGGAATCAGTCCAATCAGAGTTTGAATGAAGGAAATATTCATTTTACAAATCAGGTGAACTCATGGCTACGCGATTTGGACCTACGAGCATTCAAAGGAGGATTCCGACCAAGTCAGAAGGATTTAAGCTATGCACCATACTTTTCTGGAATTTTGATCCATTCCAAAATCACTGAGAATTGGATTCACAATAAAATCAGTTCATACTTGAAAGATATGAATATTTCAATTCAGTTGATCTGTCCTTGTCCCAATTTCGCGGCTGAGCCAAATATCGTGTTACACAAGCCAAATAAGCATCAATTTTGACACGAAATCAAATGGAGGATGTCAATGGATCTCTTGTATTTCCAACAAGGCTAATAACACAAGATTTGGCCAACAAACCACAAAGTTACGCCACATTTGGCAAAGGAGGTGAATGTAGTTCTATTGGTTTAGGAGCTTCCAGAATTATGTATGGAAACCAGGAAACTGATGCTCAGCCTTCACTAGTTGGCAGACATCGCACCTCGCGACCCAACTGGCTACATCCTTCTTAATCCCGACCCAGAGATAATACCTCTTGAGGTCACGGTACATCTTGATCGCTCCTGGATGAATAGAGAACATGCTCGCATGAGCCTCTCTCGGGATCTCCTGCCTCAACTCCTCATCCTTAGGTACACATATCTGACCGTGCGCAAGTATGGTACCATTGGCAGAGACCTGATACTCTAAATTAGCAACTCTAGAGGCATTCACCAGCCCCACATCCTTCTCTTGAGCCAACTGCACCCTGCTTAGAAGATTTGCTCTATCAGCCGCCTCCAAACACAATGGCTCTTGAGAAATAGTACACAATCTCAATGCACTGATCTCTCCCATCAAAGTCTCCATGTCATGTTCATGAGCCGAAGTCGCTCGCTTCCGACTCAGAGCATCAACAACCAAGTTAGCCTTACCAGCTCCGTCCACCGCCTCTGTCTCAAATTCAGCTCAGGCTGACTGAATACATACTTCAGGCTCTTATGATCTGTAAACAACTATACCTTTGCACCATAAAGATAAGATCTCCAAATCTTTAGGGCAAAAACTACAACAGTCATCTCTAAATCATGAGTACGATAATTGTTCTCATGCTTCCACAACAGCCGCAAAGAGTAGGCGATCACCTTCCTATGTTGCATCAACACACACCCCAAACCAACTCTGGATGCATCAGTATAAACCACATAGGGCTCTCCCTGCTCTGGAAATGCCAACACTGGTGTAGTAGGCAGCATCTCTTTCAGACTTGTGAAACCCTCCTCGCACTCCTTTGACGAAACAAAAGGAATATCCTTCCTTGTCAACTTAGTCATCGGTCGTGCTCTGCTCGCAAAACCTTGCACAAACCTCCTTTAGGGCCTATTAATTTTTATTTTGTTCATTCAACAATATGCGTCAGCGGTTAAGTAAAAATGTGGGTTAAATTAAACGTAAACCTGCATCCAAATTCCATATGAGGTTCTAGTACAACGAGAGTCATGCAAATAATCTAGTACATCGTTTTAAAATACTAGACCGAAAGTAAAACTACCCAAAGCCACCATCCTCTCATGTAAGACCCCGACCCTAAAATTCCGTACCGTACCGTACATGTCCGTTAATTCAATTTAGGGCCTATCGATTTTTAACTCATTCATTCAACAATATGCGACAGCGGTTAAGCAAACGGGTTAATTTAAAACTTAAATACATGCTTCCAAAAGTCATGCAGTAGGCTACTACACCGTTTAAAAGTACTACACCGTAAATAAAACTACCCAAACCCACCATCCTCTCCCTTCCTTGACTTCGTCACGCGAGCTGGTCAGCCACATAAGTTCTAATCATCGGACCTGACCTTTCCTGCATCCATAAAAGGAGGCGTAAGCAAACAAGTTTTCTTAGTGGAGCGGTCATCCAGTCTCACTAGGCTTAGCTCAATAATCTCAATCCAACATAGGTTTAATTCAATCAAGCCATGCATGTCAAATAACCCATAGGATAATTGTCCAACTCGTTTAGACCAACCATCGATTTATTGCAATAAAAACATTAACCAAGACAAGCAAGCAATCAAGACTAAATAAACCATCGGTCAAGAGATCGACTATATAACTGGGCCACATTCACGTACTCACCTTCGGTTTCGACTTAAGGTGTTAAACTCTCGGGTCCTAAGCGCAAATCTGATCCCCGCCTCTACACGGAAAGATCAACATCGTTACTATCTGATGTTAGAACCATATACTATCGACGAACTAGGGTTGGAGAATCACTTACCATTCTCTCCCTCTACTATAAATTAGGATCTCTCGGTTTAAGGCTAAACGGAACTCTCTCTCTTTTCTCTCTTTCTCTCTCTCGGCTGCTTAAGGATTTTATGCGTCTCTCGAGAGAGAGCCAAAGGTTCTACCATATATATATGGTCAACTAAACCGCCTTGGACTTGCTAAAACGATAAGCCCTATCGCATTCTAAGTTCCCTTATTTTTTGCAACTATCCTTATCCCACTAAATTACCTTTTCCGCGAGTTTCCATTTTTATCGAGTTCCCTTTTCCATAGGTCGACCTAAATCTTTTGCAAAGATTTCAGAGATGTCCTCGGGCCATCCATCGGCCCATTGTCAATTTGGTCCAACCCTATCATATCGGCCCGATCCATTGTTCACCGATGCGACCATTTCCAGATAGTCCCTACTTCACTATCACTCGTACTATCACTCGGACTGTCACTCATACTGTCACTTAGACTAAGTACAATATTATCCCATTTCATCTAGAACTTACATGCCTACATCATAGATTACAGTAAACTTGGGATTTTGTTTCTTCAATTCAAACATCTGTTCACTACTTCGGTAGTCTCGAACTCCTCATCTCATTCGGATACCCTCAACCTATCGAACCCATGGCCAGTGTCCACTGTACCGCCGTTCACTTCTACGTGTGCCAATTTGTGTACCGCTACACGTACCGTATGCATACCGCTACTTGTACCGCTACACTTACTGATGTGAGCACAGGATCAGAAACGCATACAAGAACGCTTGAGCCAGACCCAAACACCACTCGGACGCTCAGACAATTGGTACTAGCATCCAGCAGCTAGCGTAGGCGGCAAGGATCTGGCCCGAAACAACAATGTAGCATCAACCAGTCCCTAAGGATCATCAAGGAGGAGCAAGACAAGGTCATCTAATGGGCAGTTCCAGACCAAGCTCCAACGTTTACACCAATGGCTCATGGCCAGCATCACCAATGAAGAGCCTTGGGTGTGACCAGCTTTGGGAAGATTGATTTGGGTGTCTTCACCATCACGCTAGTGTGAAGACTCCCCTAAGACATTAGAAGGAGCTGTACTCTTTTTCCTACTTTGGGTTTGTCCCAATGGGTTTACTGAAGGGGTTTTAACGATGCAGAGAGCTCTAGTGCATCTCCACTTTGTTCCCGCTTGGCTCATGACTTGGAAACTTTCATTGACAAAATAATGGGTCAAGGAAGTAATGATCTTATCCACCGCGTCCAGCCAATGACGTGGCATTTCTATCTCCTTCCTTCCTTTTTTATTTCATTTTTAGCCTTCTTTGACCGTTGGATGTTCTTTGTCTTTTGTTTACTTTTGCTTTTGCTTTTAGGGTCATGTGTGTTCCTTAGCTAGTGGTCATGTGCCTAGGGTTAAGTGTCTCCCTTATGTAAGCCCCCCCCTATATAAAGGCCTAAACCTTCATTGTAAAAGGCAGACTTGAATATAGAATTAAATTTCCCAAAGAGTGAATCTTTGTTTCTCGTCTCACCCTTCTCCTTTCTCGCAAATTAGTCTGGGCGTAAGCTTGAAGGAAACCCTAGGAGATTCACGAACCGAGTTCGTGATCCCCTAGTCCGACCGTATCACGAGCCAAGCCATCTCTCGTGTGTCGTCGCAGCGATCCACCTTTATGTCCGTTGTGTCCGACGTCTGTCCGTACACAGTGTCCTTCCGCCCATCTCTTGAGAATCGATCGGGTCAAGTTTCTTACTGAGAAATTCTTCCATCCGTCCATCCTTCCCGGAGATTTCCGAGTCGAGTTATTCATCGGCAAATCTCGTCCCACTTCTGAAACGACCCGACCCATTTTTTTTTAATAAATAGTAAATAATAAATAGTGATAATAATAATAGATAAACTACAACTAATGGTCTCATACCCACTGGCCACCTAACAACAATCACAACCAATAGCGGAAATAACCAAAACCAATATCCAATAATAACCAATATCATAACATAAACAATATCAAATAACCAAACAACAATACTCATAGAACCAGCAACCTAAGAATGTTCTAATGACCCAACTATAGTAACCTAGCAATGCTAGACAACATCCAATCGAGTCCCTAGAACATCTTCCTCTTCATTGCCTTGATTCCACGATCACACTTTGCCTTTACCTGCACCACAAACACAAATTGCAATGCATGAGTATTTTATAAACACTCAATAAGGCAATCCTCGCATCTATTGGGCTATGCACACAAGCAATAGAGACATCTCTAACCATCAACCAACAATCAACAATCAACAATAACAAACCAGGGCCAAGCATCGACCGACACCAACATGCATCGACCGACCCATGATATGCATCGACCGATGCTTCCATTGCATCGACCAACGCATACTCGACATAGCACGAAAACCCTAAGTTTATCGCGATGTCCTTGCAGTTGCATCAACCGACATAGTTTCTCCCCGAAGCTTCTCGCTGGATCTTCGTTCCTACAACCAAAAAACTCGATCCCAAGCTACAAGAAAGCTTCCCAACGTCCCAAATAACATTCTAACAAGCCTAACAACACATAACAAGCAGATTAGAGAAATCTCCAGCTTAGATAAGCCATGGTCATGCACTTACCTTTGCCAAGATGATTCTGAACCTTAAACAAACAAGAAAACAGTTCTAGGAAGCTCGTACAACGATCCCAGCTACAGATCTCTATAGAAACAGCTTCCAATCTCCCAAAATCCTCAAGAACACTCAAGAACACTTTTCTCCCTTTCTTTTCTCTCAAAAATGGCTAAATTCCCGAATTAGACAAAACACTCGCGTTTAACTTATACTCGTCCGCACTAAACCGGCAATGCATCGACCAATGCAATCCCTAAACTGAGATTTTGGTTCGCGGATGTTACAGCTTCCGTCCTCTCATCCGTCCATCTCTTCCGGAGATCGCGGAGTCAAGTTTCTTATCAATCGATCCCCTCCATCCCATCAAACCTTGAAGAGAAAAGATGAACCGCGAAGAAAAGAAGGAGAAGAAATTATATGTTAGAGGAGTAGAGAGAGAGAAGGTTAGGTTACACGCAATGGAACGTCTTGTGAGCCTAGGACGTATATGAAGAATCAAAGGAAGTGTTGCTTTCGCGAAGACATGAAAAATGGGAGACGATAAATTCATTCAAGGAAAACATCAAAAAGGGAGAGAGTCATATGAAAAAGGCGAAGAGGAAGACGAAGAACATGGAGTCGAAGAGGAATGAAAGGTGCGAACCAAAGGGAATGGTTACACCACATTTGAGGAGAGGATGAAGACAAGAAATGACTCGTACAACAAGCAAAGGGGAGGAGAGTTGTAAATTGAGAGAAGTCTACGTCAAGGCATGTAAAGTAAAGAGGATATAAACCAGAAGATGAAGATGCTAGGCTAAGAGCTAACGAGAGAAGAAGAAAGAGCTAAAGACTCCAAAGAGGTTGCAAGAAAATAATGAAGAAGGATAAAATGGCGTAGTAGCTACCAGCCTATCAAGGATGGAGAAGTGGTTCAGAAGACCAATTCAGAGTCGTAATGGAAGAGACCCAAAGATGAAAGAATAAAGTCTGAAGGCTGCCTGAGCAGTGCTTTACAGAGGAAGATTATCCAGAGTGGTATCAAGTTGAAGAAGAGAGATTGAAGAGTTGTTTCTAGCGAAGCCAAAAGGAAATGGAGTTGATGTTCCAAGAATTTTCCTAGTACAACCACGGTAAGAAGAGGAGGATTGTTCGAGTCTATTTGATAAGAAAGGTAATTATCAAATACTCGAGACAAAAGCGTCGACACGCGAGAGAAGAACCAAAGAATGAGTAGGGTTACTTCAAGAGATGAAGAATAGTATAGACTAGACTGAGAGAAGCTTCAGTTGTAGATGCTTAGAATTCGAGGACAAATTCTTTTTAAGGGGAGGAGAATGTAATACCCCTGACTTTGACCTAGTGTACGGACGGAGGGACGCGAACGTGGACGTGCGGCCGAGACTTAGAAAAATTTTCGAGAAGAAAAATTCAATGGAGCCAACAGTGAACCAAGCCTTATCCGAAGGATTGTTCGAAAAAAAATGGTTGAATTGATTCTTATATCAAACCATGAGCAAGTTAAAGATTTCTATCGGCTACCGTCAAGTATCGAGAAGAGAAGGACCGGCTATCAGTGGCATTGTGCAGTAAGGCTATGGGAAGATAATATGCATTCGGTCAAAGGACATGATCTAATGTTTGCTAAAGGTTATGAAGTTGGCTATCAAGGGTTAAACAATTTGGTCGATGAAAAGATCAATTGTACCGAGAAAACTAGTTTCACCGAGAAGGAGCTGTTATGGCCGAGACAAGTGAGCGATGATCGAACGGCTTTGGATACGGGACAACAAGGTTAGTAAGTGGTTAAGGACAAGCCACATTACGTGAGTTTAGCAGTAAAAATCGGTCGAAAAACTTTCGGTTAAGTTTTGGCCGCGAAGCTGCTTTGTCGTAGAGGTGCTTATGGTGTAAGTAGGTGTGTCACCAGCTTGGTGTGTGTGGACCACGAGGTTTCACACATTTGAATGATAATGGCATGTGTCAAGCTTAAGTGGACACAAGCTTGGATAAGGATAAGAATGGAAGAGGATAAGATAAGCTTTTGGATAATGCTTATCTACCACCTCGTGCTTACCTTAGTTTGGAGGCTAAGACTCCTCTCCCTATATATAAGCCACGAAATCCTAGCTTTAGTTCATTAGCTTTCCACCAAAATCTCACCCATAGATAGTTAGCTAGATCTTGAAGCTTGCGGAGATGAGTCGGATAGAAGTTGGTCGAGTCGAGAGTCGTGGTCGGGTTTTTGGTAATTAAGTCCTTCCTTTAGTCTCTTATTCTTTTTATAATATTTTTCTAAGTTCTTGGTTCGGTCCGAAGCTTAGATCCATCCTTGGAGAAAGCTAGTCGGATCGAGATCAATGGGCGGACAAGGGTAGATGTCGTTTTCTCGATGTTAAGGACAAGGTGAGTACCAAAGCATGTGTAGTAGCACATGACTAGGATCTTATTTTGTGTATGATCTTAGGATTGAGGTTGCATGTTTATATTTGTGTATGTTAGTTAGATCTACGTTCTTACGTCAGATCGATTTGTTTGTTTGGTTTAGATCTAGCATCCTTGCTTGATCTATTTTGATTTTGTGAAGTGTGTGAGAGGTTTAGGAACTATACTTGGAATAGTTTCAAGATCTATTTGTTGTTGTGAAGCTGGTTATGCAATTTTTATGTGGTTACGCTATCATTGGTATAACCGTTATGCTGCTTGGTTGTTCATGGTCAATAATCGGTATTTATTGGCATTGATAACCGAGCGTTTTGTGTGTAGTTGTTTGATTGTTTGATTCTTTGATTGTTTGATTATTTGTTTGCTTTTTTGTTGATTGATTGATTGTTTGTTTGATTGATTGTTTGTTTGTTGTTAGTTAATCTTGTTGTTGCTTGATTAACTTGTTTATGTTAGTAGATCTGGTTGCGAGTAGTACTCACTTGATGTCAGGCTCGTAGTAAGTAGTGTGGTGTTAGTCATTTCTATGACTAGTGCGTGGCGAGGTCGTGATTGTCCCAGCGTCTCGGAGCGGTTCGCTACCACCGGGCACTACTTGACGAAGTAGTAATTTTTGCCATAAGGGAATAGGTCCCTTATACACGGTTTTGGAGAAGAGATGTGATCCTTCTAGCCTTTGTGGCTAAGGGTCAGAAGACATTGCCTTGTGGGAAATCAGAATCACATTAATAGTAAAGGCCTTTAGCTTTATGTTTTGTAGTGAATAGTATGATGGTTGTGGTGCCATTTTGTTTGTGTTAGTTAGTTTCCGCTGTGAATACTCTGTATGGAGTATGATTGCTTGTTTAAGCTTGATTGTGTGTTGTGTGCTTGATTGTTGTTTGGGGGATTGGGTTTGGGGTTGTTGATTGTTAGATCCCGGACTCACTGAGTAATCTTAGATTACTCAAGATTCTACCTTTTGTTTTTCAGGTAACCTTAGTTGGGAGACCTTTGGGAAAGCACAGAAGCTGGACACCGGTGTAGAGTTTGTTGCCTTTGTAAAGAAGTATTTGTAAAACTAGATTTATTGTTATTGTCTCGATTTGGGCCTTAGGCTCTGGGATCCAAATCCTTTGTAAGTGTTTTCAACGGTTTAAATTAATTAAAGGAGATTTTTATTAAAAGCCTTGTGTTCTACTCGATATTAGTCTTGTCCAGACTAACACAACTTCCAGACATGGTATGGGTTGAAAAGCTTTAGGCCATGTACGAGAGGAACGATACCCGCAGATGGACTGACTAAGGTGCAAGAGCAGAGTTGTTGTTTCCGACTAACTGATGAAGGAGGACGACGAGATGCATGCTTATAATGGTGTAAGGCGTCTCCATGCTAGTTGGTGTTGCAAGAAGATCAGTCAAGAAATTGTGTATGCTTGAACAATCGAGAAGAAGGAGATTTCGCGAAGTAAGTTGATGAAGAAAGGAGTAAAGGATCGAGTAAAGAGGAAGAAGAATATGAGTTCTCACCCGATTCAGTCTATGTAGTCGTTGGCCTATCCACTCCGGCATGTCTAGTAATTGATGTACATATATTTTACCCTGTTTTCCCTTAATATATTCACATCTTTTGCATCCTTTGCTATCCTTTTTGACCATTATTGCATAGTTTTAGGATTGTTCTTGCATTAGAGTGTAGTTGCATTGCATTTGCATCTTTTCTTGCATAAACAGGTGATTTTGGAGCCTAAGAAGCATGGAAGCAATGCTAAGGAGAAGTGAAGCAATCATGAGGAGAAAGCAAAGGAGTTAAGGCTGGAGAACCAAGGTCCGGAGTCCCACTCGACCAGACACTCAACCGTGTGCTGAGAGAGACTCGACCGAGTGGAAGGAGCACAAGAAAACCCAACTCGACCGGTCACTCGACCGAGCACCGGGTCGAGTTGGCCGAGCCGCCTGGCTATTTTGTCTTTTAGCATTTTTAGGGCTTCCCCTCCATTTTCCTATTTAAGTACCTTGTACGCTGCAGCCACCAGGAGACAGCTTTTTAGATATTCTCAAACCTAGTATTTTACCCTTTTGGGAATTTATGCTTTTTGCACTTTTATTTTCTTAGATCTTGTACCTCTTTTGAAGGAAAAAACACAAGATTCTTCATACTTGTTTGTTTCATAACTTTCAAAGTATCAAGAATTCGAGTTTGATTCCTTCTCCAATATTGTAGATCTCTGTTTTATCTTTCTAATCATGCAAGTTTCGTGTTTTTCTGGGTTTATGACTTTGCTGTTCATCATGTGTGATTGTGAGTAGTTTCCTTAGCTCTTAGGGATGGTTTAGGCTGGATGGATGTTGTGGTTATTTGATTTGGTCAAGCTTGATTGTTGTAGATCTCTTCTAGGCTAGATGTTCTTAATGCTGATCCTATAACTGAGAGGGTAGGGTTTGATCTCAAGCTTCTTAGCATCACACCAATGTCTAAGGTGCATAGATAAGGCTAGATCTAGAGATTATCATTAGGCTTGCTAAGAAATTAGAAGTCTTGTTTGATTCTTAACATATTGCTTAATGCTTGCTTGTATAGATTCTTTACTTTGTGAGAACAAGTCTAGAAATATATGAGCTTGATTGTTTTTGCCATGAGAGTGGATTAACATGTTCTTAGAGATTAATGTCTAGAGATTAGCTCATGTTGATTGAGGTTTGTTGATCAAGTTAGATAACCACAATCTAAGTTCAGCCCATGAATCCATCTCTAAGACCTTCCTTGTCTATTGATTTCTTAGTCTAAATCTTGTTGTTTGATCGTTGTTTGATTTACTTTTGTCTTGCTTTGTTTTGTATGCATTGCTATGTTTTACGTTTTTGTCCAGCTCGACCCTGCACTCGATCTACACTCGATCGAGTGTTTGCTCGAGTTCATTCCCAGAAATCTTGTTTATGATTTGTGTCTGTCCTGTCTTGTTTCTTATTTCATTCTAGTTGTATTTCTGTTGCATTCATTTCAGTTTCATGTTCATTACTTTCCTTGCACTAGTTCATTACCTGCATTACTATAGTCTAATCTCTGTTCTAGTTTCATTATTGCAATAATCATTCTGTTCCATTACATTTAGTATCTTGTCCATTCAGCTTTTACATTCTGCATTTTACATTCTGCAATAGGTTGTTAGTGACAAACACCCTCTATAATTGGCTTAACTTAGAAAAGTATTGCACACCTTGATTGCTTGCATTCACTCATTTAGGATTGATACCTCTTATACTACAATTGCATAAGGGGAATTGAAACACCCTGCTTTCACCACTGTTCATCATCATCATCACATCATTCATTCACATTCCACATCATCACCCACCATAAAAAGACTCGTTTCAATTTGGCGTCGTTGCCCATTTGAGTGTTTATTTGTGACAATTAGGGTCAATATTAGACTAAGATTAAGTTCTTTCAATCACTTGTTCATTACTAATCTCGAATTTTTCCTCTGCTTGTCTGTGTTGCATTTCAGGTACCACTCGACCATCAACTCGAGCTCACACCCGACCGAGTGCTGATCGAGTGAGTGATCGAGCCACGTCCCGAGTATATTTGCACGTCTCTTTTCAGTCAACTCGACNGAATGTGGAAGAAGGCTGGGAGTTGGTAGAGAATCTTGCTCAATCAGATGGTAATTATAATGAAGATTATGATAGAACCATAAGGATCACCTCCACTGATCAAGAGGAAAAATACAAGAAGGATTTAAAGATGGTCAATGAGAAGCTTGAGAAGATTCTCCTAAGCCAATCAAAGACCATTCACTTCATTGGTGAAGAAGACGCTCCAATCCAAGAAGGAGATAGGAAGTTTCCTGAGTTGTGCTACATGCAAAACCAGGGAGGATTCAAAGGTTACAACCAAGGAGGATTCAAGAATAACAATCTCTCTTATAGGAGTAACAATGTGGCTAACCCACAAGATCAATTCTACCCTCCTCAACAGCCTCAACAGCCTCAACAGCAACAAAACTATATACCCAAGCAGCAACAACAGGTGTTCCAGCCCCAATTGTGTCCCCCACCAGAGTTTTNACAGGCCACCAAGGGGTTTGAGACATCAGAGAAGATGAGTAGTACAAGAACAAGAGGATCAAGTAATCATGGAGCAACAAGATAACCATGATCAAAGACCTAGACACATTGGTGTTGGGGATGCACCTAACACACACAACCAAAGAGCTGGTTTTGTTCCTCCTGTTGTGGCCAATAATAATTATGAGATCAAGAGTGGATTGATCTCCATGATACAAGCCAACAAATTTCATGGGTTGCCAATGGAGGATCCTCTAGATCACCTTGATGAGTTTGACAGAATATGTGGACTCACAAAAATCAATGGAGTAAGTGAAGATGGCTTCAAGTTAAGGCTATTCCCATTTTCCCTTGGAGACAAAGCTCATCTATGGGAGAAGACTCTTCCTACTGGAGCTATAACCACATGGGATGCATGCAAGAAAGCTTTTCTGGCCAAGTTCTTCTCCAATGCAAGGACTGCTAGGTTGAGGAATGAAATTTCTGGGTTTGCTCAAAGGAATAATGAGAGCTTTTGTGAAGCTTGGGAGAGGTTTAAAGGATTCCATACTCAGTGTCCTCACCATGGCTTCAGCAATGAGTCCCTTCTAAGCACTTTGTATAGAGGGGTGCTTCCCAAAATAAGAATGCTTCTTGATACAGCTTCAAATGGCAACTTCCTCAACAAGAATGTGGAAGAAGGATGGGAATTGGTTGAGAACCTTGCTCAGTCTGATGGAAATTATAATGAGGACTATGACAGAACAATAAGGTCCACATCTACTGATCAAGAGGACAAGTACAAGAAGGATTTGAAGATGGTCAATGAGAAGCTTGACAAGATCCTACTAAGCCAATCACAGACAATCCACTTCATTAGTGAAGAAGAAGCTCCAGTCCAAGAAGGAGATAGGGAGTTTGCTGAGTTGTGCTACATGCAAAACCAGGGAGGATTCAAAGGTTACAACCAAGGAGGATTCAAGAATAACAATCTCTCTTATAGGAGTAACAATGTGGCTAACCCACAAGATCAATTCTACCCCCCTCAACAGCCTCAACAACCTCAACAGCAACAAAACTATATACCCAAGCAGCAACAACAGGTGTTCCAGCCCCAATTGTGTCCCCCACCAGGGTTTCAGACTAACCAAGGCCAGGAACAAGACTTAAGAGCTATGATGCAACAATTGTTGGTTGGGCAAGCCAATGGAAAGCTTGAGGAGGCTAAACAATTTGCTGAGTTGAATCAAAGGTTAACATCACAGTATAATGATCTCAATATGAAGTTTGAAGGTCTGAACTCAAGAGTGAAGTATATGGAGAGCAATATAGCATCTACTTCAGCTCCAAAACCCACCCAACTCCCTGGAAAAGCTGTTCAAAATCCAAGGGAGTTCACAGCCAAAGCCATTCAAGTTTATGAGGAAACTGTCACTGAGGACAGTGAAGTCCAAGCTGGGGAGGATTCATCATTTGTTGAAGCCCAGAGTGAAATATTTGTAAAGCAAACTAAATTCGGTAGTGAACTCGACCCACCACTCGAACACACACACGATCGAGTGGGTGATCGAGAGACTGATTGAGCTGAAGTCTCCGAAGCTGATAAGCCCATTAATTTCATTCCTCCTCCTTACAAGCCTCCACTACCATTCCCAGGGCGTTTCAAAGCACAGAAGCTTAAGGAACTAAGGGAGATCATTGAGAAAAAAGAAATGATGGCTTTGCAACAAGAGGAAGTGAAAGCTTTGAAGGAAGAAGTTGTGATTGAGAAAAAGGAAGTGATGGCCATTAAAGAGGTTATCATTGCTTACCAAGAAGAAGAGAGAGGACCTGCCTTGGAACAGTATGATCCATATCCTCTCTATAAGGATTTTTTGCTTGAATTGTCAAAGAAGAAGGCTCATGCTCAGGATGAGAAGGATCTTGAGGACCTTGGGGGGGTTATCATCCCAATTAAACTTGAGGATCCAGGTCCATTCTATCTGCCTTGCTCACTTAGCTATCTTCACTACAACCAGTATTTATGTGACTTGGGAGCATCTATCAGTGTGATGTCCTACTCTAAAGCACAAAAGCTTGAGCACACTGACTTCAAGTCCACCAACCTTCACATATGCCTAGCTGATGGGTCAAACAAGGATGTAGTTGGTAAGCTGGAAAACATTCCAGTCAAGATAGGAAAGGCAAGAATTCATACAGATTTTGTGGTTCTAGAGATGGATAAGGAGCCTGAAGATCCTATCATTCTAGGGAGGCCATTCTTAGCCACTGTTGGAGCTGTTATAGATGTTAAGGAAGGTCTTGTGACCTTGAACATTGCTGAGGGGATAACCATGAAGTTTAACATCTATAACCCAACCAACCTACCCACCATTGATGATCAACCTTTCACTATCAAGGACAAAGGAGGTCATGAAGTTTTAAGTGAAGTGGCAACTCCAAGGGCTAAGCTCTCTTTACAAGAGGAATCAATGGAAAAGCTCAAGGGTTCAGTTCAAAAGCTGACTGAATTGGTGAAGGATCTCCAAGTCAAGCTAAACAAGAGGTCTTTGAGGAAGGATAGAGCAAGGCTCAAAATTAAGAAGAAATATGGTTTGTGTGTTAAGGGTGAAGTGATCAAGAATCAACTTCTCA
>NC_025695.1:35720229-35751689 GCF_000633955.1 Camelina sativa
GTTAAGGAAGGTCTTGTGACCTTGAACATTGCTGAGGGGATAACCATGAAGTTTAACATCTATAACCCAACCAACCTACCCACCATTGATGATCAACCTTTCACTATCAAGGACAAAGGAGGTCATGAAGTTTTAAGTGAAGTGGCAACTCCAAGGGCTAAGCTCTCTTTACAAGAGGGATCAATGGAAAAGCTCAAGGGTTCAGTTCAAAAGCTGACTGAATTGGTGAAGGATCTCCAAGTCAAGCTAAACAAGAGGTCTTTGAGGAAGGATAGAGCAAGGCTCAAAATTAAGAAGAAATATGGTTTGTGTGTTAAGGGTGAAGTGATCAAGAATCAACTTCTCAATGATCAAGAGGTGCCAGGGAGGATTTCATCACCTCCTTGGTATCTAAACAAAGCCTGAAAAGGCATCAAAAGTCAAGCTTAGTGACTCTAAACAAGCTCACTAGGGAGGAAGTCCCTAAGGTATCATTGTACATATGCTTTATTTTCCTAGTAATTTTGATTTGTTTTCTTTTATGTTTGTGTTGGGCAGGCTTTTCAAAGAAAGTGTAGATGGGTATAGAGAGATTTGGACTTGGGAAGTAGGCTCGCAAGCCCACTCGACCAGCCCACGAGAGGCACTCGACCGAGTCCTAACCCACAACGTCTCATGGCTTCCCAGTTCCAGTAGCATTTCCAGGCTATCCAAGTTACCCACCCATCCCACCTCAGTACTTCATGGATCCAGCACTCCTGCAGCAGTTCTACCAGCAGCAAGGTCAACATTTTGGGACTCGCAGTCCAACTCGACCCCCTCACTCGACCATGCACTCGACCGAGTGCCAGTCAATTGCCATCGTCGAGTTGCCTCCATCTCCCCCTCAAAGTCACCAACCAGACCTCAACTACACTTATGAGAGCATGAATGAGGATGTGGACAGCTTCTTCCAGAATCCATGAGGTACCACTATCACCTTCCTTGTAAATACCATTGCATTTGATGTTGTGTTTTGTTTTTAGTCTTGAATCCTCTAACAAATTTCTTTCACACAGAGGACTGTGTGATTTAAGTTTGGGGGAGGGTTTGAGATAGTATTTGATGTTGTGTTTTGTTTTCTTATTTCAAATTTTTAGCATCATTAAGTTAGTATTTGCATAGCATCTAAGGCATAGAAAAACCCTAAAAAATTAAAAAATTTGCAAAAATCTTTATAAAAAGAGTGTTCATGTAGTTTGCATTGCATAGCATCTTCTTTAGCATGTTTCATGTAGGACTGTTAATTATTTGCATTAGGGATCTATGATGAGTTTTGCCTTGTTAGCTTTTTTAATTCACTAAACTAGGATCAATGCCCAAGTTAATAGTACTTTGATGCTAGTTGAGTAGTTAGAAGCATAAGACTAAACCAAGACTTGAATTCCTGCATTGCATTTGGTCTAAATTGAAGCATGTTGTGATTTGATGCCATTTCCTATTTATAAGAACCTAATATTGACTTGTAATTATCAGTTTGTGCATTGCTTTAAACTCATAGATACCATATACATATTTGGATCATCTTTCTCCTTTTTACCACTCTTGTTGATCCAAGTAGCTGATTGAATCATTAAAATCAGTTTCCAATACCCTTAACCAACCCTTCTTTCAAGCCATGTTTATTCTTGAGTGTGTAAGGCCTATTTTGGGATTGAGCTTGGTAGAAACTGTTAGGTTTGAAATGACAAGAATATTGTCTTGTGTAGTTCTACTTTGCAATTTTCAAACTAGATAGGACTAGGTGGTTTAATTGTTGGGTTTGGGACTTGGCTGTTGTGAAAAAGAAAAGAAAAAAAAAAAAAAAGAAAGAAAGAAAGAAAAGGTTAAAGTCTTTAGGAGGGAATGTGTTTAAGTAAAGTTCTAGTGAAAGAATGGGAAGTATAAGATTTGTGAAAAAATGGTTCTAGTCAAAGAAAAGAAAGAAAGAAAAGAGGGGTATAGCAAAATGCTTTTATGTCTTAAGAAATAAGAAGAAAAGGGAACCATAGCAATAAGAAAGAAAGCCTCATTCCACTAGTTGATTCAAATAAGAAACCTCTCCTAATGCTTGAAAACAAAAGAGAAAAGGATATTTGAGAAGAGAAGAAGCAAAATGGTAGAACTAGGATCATTTGGGTTTAGAATGATAGGATCAAGCACTTGGGTTACTTTTGGGTAGACAAGGTTTTGTTCTTGTATGTGTCTAAGTGTTCTTACCTTTAGCATTCTTCTAAAGCTCAATCCATTTTTTTATGAGAGAACCTTGATATTGATAAGCCCCACTCTAAACAGAGACCATCATTGTCTCTAAACCTTTATTTCCAAGCCAAATGAGTTTAAAGCAATGCATAAGATTGATCCATGTTCTTGATTAAATTAATGTTAAAGGAAATGGTTGATTTGAATGCATGTGGACATCTAAGGCTCAAATCAGTAAAGGCTGTGATAGGTTTGTCTAAAATCTTTAAGTACGGCTAATTCAACTTGCATCATAGTACTAGTAACTTGGACATTGATTCTAGCTGGTTTATTTGCAAGCTTTAGGAGCTGAGATCCTACTTTCAACCCTCACCTACCTTTTTATGTCTTGTTTATTTGCTTGAGAGCAAGCAAAGACTAAGTTTTGGGGTGTTGATGTTCATATATTTTACCCTGTTTTCCCTTAATATATTCACATCTTTTGCATCTTTTGTTATCCTTTTGACCATTATTGCATAGTTTTAGGATTGTTCTTGCATTAGAGTGTAGTTGCATTGCATTTGCATCTTTTCTTGCATAAACATGTGATTTTGGAGCCTAAGGAGCATGGAAGCAATGCTGAGGAGAAGTGAAGCAATCATGAGGAGAAAGCAAAGGAGTTAAGGCTGGAGAACCAAGGTCCGGAGTCCCACTCGACTGTCCACTCGACCAGACACTCGACCGTGTGCTGAGAGAGACTCGACCGAGTGGAAGGAGCACAAGAAAACCCAACTCGACCGGTCACTCGACCGAGCACCGGGTCGAGTTGGCCGAGCCGCCTGGCTATTTTGTCTTTTAGCATTTTTAGGGCTTCCCCTCCTTTTTCCTATTTAAGGACCTTGTACCCTGCAGCCACAAGGGGGCAGCTTTTTAGATATTCTCAAACCTAGTATTTTACCCTTTTTGGAATTTATGCTTTTTGCACTTTTATTTTCTTAGATCTTGTACCTCTTTTGAAGGAGAAAACACAAGATTCTTCATACTTGTTTGTTTCATAACTTTCAAAGTATCAAGAATTCGAGTTTGATTCCTTCTCCAATATTGTAGATCTCTGTTTTATCTTTCTAATCATGCAAGTTTCGTGTTTTTCTGGGTTTATGACTTTGCTGTTCATCATGTGTGATTGTGAGTAGTTTCCTTAGCTCTTAGGGATGGTTTAGGCTGGATGGATGTTGTGGTTATTTGATTTGGTCAAGCTTGATTGTTGTAGATCTCTTCTAGGCTAGATGTTCTTAATGCTGATCCTATAACTGAGAGGGTAGGGTTTGATCTCAAGCTTCTTAGCATCACACCAATGTCTAAGGTGCATAGATAAGGCTAGATCTAGAGATTATCATTAGGCTTGCTAAGAGATTAGAAGTCTTGTTTGATTCTTGACATATTGCTTAATGCTTGCTTGTATAGATTCTTTACTTTGTGAGAACAAGTCTAGAAATATATGAGCTTGATTGTTTTTGCCATGAGAGTGGATTAACATGTTCTTAGAGATTAATGTCTAGAGATTAGCTCATGTTGATTGAGGTTTGTTGATCAAGTTAGATAACCACAATCTAAGTTCAGCCCATGAATCCATCCCTAAGACCTTCCTTGTCTATTGATTTCTTAGTCTAAATCTTGTTGTTTGATTTACTTTTGTCTTGCTCGGTTTTGTATGCATTGCTCTGTTTTACGTTTTTGTCCAGCTCGACCCTGCACTCGATCTACACTCGATCGAGTGCTTGCTCGAGTTCATTCCCAGAACTCTTGTTTATGATTTGTGTCTGTCCTGTCTTGTTTCTTATTTCATTCTAGTTGCATTTCTGTTGCATTCATTTAGTTTCATGTTCATTACTTTCCTTGCATTAGTTCATTACCTGCATTACTATAGTTTGATCTCTGTTCTAGTTTCATTATTGCCATAATCATTCTGTTCCATTACATTTAGTATCTTGTCCATTCAGCTTTTACATTCTGCATTTTACATTCTGCAATAGGTTGTTAGTGAAAAACACCCTCTATAATTGGCTTAACTTAGACAAGTATTGCACACCTTGATTGCTTGCATTCACTCATTTAGGATTGATACCTCTTATACTACAATTGCATAAGGGGAATTGAAACACCCTGCTTTCACCATTGTTCATCATCATCATTACATCATTCATTCACATTCCATTTCACACACACACAAGAAAGGAACTCGTTTCAGTAATCCAGAGGAGGAGGAAGTGAAGGCACAAGTAAGTTGTGTTATACCAAACTGAAATGACTCAACACATTTTTTTTTAAAATAGATAGTAAATAATAAATAGTAATAATAATAATAAATAAACTACAACTAATGGTCCCATACCCACTAGCCACCTAACAACAATCACCACCAACATCGGAAATAACCAAAACCAATATCCAATAAATATCCAATAATAACCAATATCATAACATAAACAATATCAAAAACCAAACAACAATAATCATAGAACCAGCAACCTAGCAATGTTCTAATGATCCAACTTTAGCAACCTAGCAATGTCAGACAACATCCAATCGAGTCCCTAGAACATCTTCCTCTTCATTGCCTTGATTCCACGATCACACTTTGCCTTTACCTGCAGCACAAACACAAATTGCAATGCATGAGTATTTTATAAACACTCAGTAAGGCAATTCTCCCATCTACTAGGCTATACACACAAGCAATAGAGACATCTCTAACCATCAACCAACAATCAGCAATCAACAAGAACAAACCAGGGCCAAGCATCGACCGACACCAACATGCATCGACCGACACCAGTACGGGGTTGCATCGACCGACGCATTATATGCATCGACCGATGCTTCCATTGCATCGACCGATGCTTCCATTGCATCGACCGATGCTTCCATTGCATCGACCGATGCATGCTCGACATAGCACGAAAACCCTAAGTTTATCGCACCGTCCTTGCAGTTGCATCGACCGACGCACATGCCGAGCATCGTTTCTCCCCAAAGCTTCTCGCCGGATCTTCGTTCCTACAACCACAAAACTCGATCCCAAGCCACAAGAAAGCTTCCCAACGTCCTAAATAACATTCTAACAAGCCTAACAACACATAACAAGCAGATCAGAGAAATGCCCAGCTTAGATAAGCCATGGTCATGCACTTACCTTTGCCAAGACGATTCTGAACCTTAAACAAACAAGAAAACACTTCCATTAAGCTCCTACAACGAGCCCAGCTACAGATCTCTACAGGAACAGCTTCCAATCTCCCAAAATCCTCAAGAACACTCAAGAACACTTTTCTCCCTTTCTTTTCTCTCAAAAACGGGTAAACTCCCGAATGAGATAAAACACTCCAGTTAAGGGATTTTCCTAACCCAAAACGCAGCGTTTAACTTAAACTCGTCCGCACTAAACCGGCTATGCATCAACCGATGCACATAGTGCATCGACCAATGCAATCCCTAAACCGGAATTTTGGTTCGCGGATGTTACAGCTTCTGTCCTCTCATCCGTCCATCTCTTACGGAGATCGCCGAGTCGAGTTTCTTATCGGTCGATCCCCTCCGTCCCATCAAACCTTGAAGAGAGTCGACTAGTTCGAAGGTCGTACATCGTTCCGCAACCAGAGATCCGCGTCCGACCGCCCACAACTACCGTCTGAATGTCCGTAGCGAATATCCGTCCGCAGCAATCGTCCGTCCGTCCGTAGCAACCGTCCGTTCATTCGTCTCCGCAAACGACCGTGACCTGGGTTCACATCAGCTGGTATCATAGCTTCCTATAAGGTTGTATCTATCCTTTACTTTTCTATTTTGCATCTTCATAAAAACCCATAAAAATTGCATCTTTTATCATCCTTTGCATTATTTGTGTGCTCTAGGTTGTTAGCTTCATATTTTGTTCTTGTTTATTCTAGCTTGTGCTCTTGAGTGTTCTTGGTTTGTTTGTGCTAGATCTGTATAGGGTTGTGTTGCTTTTGTTTTGTTGTTTATAGGGTGGTAGATTCGTTTGTGCCTTGTTTTTGTTGCTTTATTGTGTTTTTTACCTTTTTGCTTGGTAAATATTTGTGGTTAAAGTCATTTGGTTTCTACCACATGCTTTTTCTCTATAAATCTCAGCCAAGTATTTTGAATTTCAAACTAGTCAAAGCCACGTTTTGAAATTTTGTGTGGCCTAGGTTTAGTTTCCTTTTGTGTGTTGGAGGATTAGCCACCTTCGAAGTCCTTTTGGTTCAGGCCACCATATGTGGACGTGGACAGCTGCCTTGAAACCGTGTGGTCCATGGTGTGAGTTGTCATCTTGGCTTTTAGTGACTCCCTTAGCCAATCATTGGTTATTCCTTGTTTTTGGCTTTATGTGTTAAAGTTTGTTTCTCTTGTTCTTCTTTTTATTAGCCTTAGGATTGTGTTTAGCTCCCTTAGATCATTTACTTAATCCTCTCTTTTCTTCTTGCTTGCGAGGTACCATTGCCACGTCACGACCGACCCACCGATCGTGCCATCGGTCGTACCGCTCGCGTGCTGACCGACCGTATAGCCGCATCTGCGTATCATTGTCCAACGCTTGTATCACCATACCAGTCGCCGCACCGACGTCCGACCATCATTGGCCGTCCGTACCAGCCGTCTGTACCAGCTGTCCGAACCCGCTGTCTGTACTAGCCGTCCGTACCGTCGTCCGACCATCATCGGCCGTCCGTACCAGTTGTCCGTACCGCCGTCCGTACCATCGCCAACCACCATTGGCTGTCCGTACCGTCGACCGTATCTAGTTCCAAACCGCATGATTGATAGCCAATGCTTGATTCAATATTGATCAAGTATGGAGCATGAAGATCCTTACTCTGATGATGAACCATGGTACAAAGAACACCATTGATGAGACCATGGACAACTTGGAACAAGGAGTTACAGAGCAGCTTGAACCTGAGAAGCTTCTGCCGAAAGAAGAAGACATTCTGCCAAAAGAAGAAGGCGTTCTGTCAGAAGAGGAAGATATTCTGCCGATGGAAGAAGGCGTTCTGCAGGAAGCCTTGTATGTTCCGAACGGTCCTCTAACAAGGTCACGGTCCAAGAGGTTCAACCAAGCCATCAATGGACTACTTAAGGAGCTGGACAAGAAGCTAGAAGGCGTGGCTCAAACCACTTTGACGATGCTCACAGCTCAAGGTGCTTGGTAAAGGGTTAAGTGTTGCTTATGCACTCTTTTTCCCTTGTCAAGTTTTGTCCCATTGGATTTTCTTGATAAGGTTTTTAATGAGGTCTAAGTAACACTTTCAAGCCCCCTTTGCCAGCCCAAGTTGTGGTCCAAGGCTCATTACAAAGTCTTGGCCCATTTTTCTATCTCTTTTGCATTTAATGCTTTTGTCATTTTCTAGACATTGTGCATGAGCTTGCATTAGTGAGGACTCTTGCATGACCTTGCATGAGCTCGACCTTGTGCATGCTCTTGCATGTTCTTCCCCTCTCTCCTCTTCTTCTTCGTCCCCCTTCTCCTATTTAAAGACCATGTATTTCTCTTTTGCAAACCATCAAACATTTCAATCAAAAACCTTCTTTTTACTTGTTTGATCAGAGAAGTGTGTAATATCTTCTCAACTTGTGTACTTCTTAGTGTGTCATATCTAAGTTGTAATCAAGCATGTAGTCTAAGAGACTTTCACCTCTCTTAGAAGTACAATTCATTCCCCCCTCAAATCCGCTGCATCCAATTCCCTTCACCTTCATCGCCGTTCATCTATCCTTTCTTCTGCATCTACCATTCATTCTTCATCATCACTTCTTCCATTCCTCTTCAAGACCTTGCAAAGTGTGTCCTTGGGAATAGATCCTCATCCAGGAGTCTATCAACCATGGTACTGATCCAGAACAAGAGGCTATCGAGGACGAGGACGCATCATGGTATGAAGAGTACAATGAAGAAGGGCCGGATCAAGAGGACCATGAGCATGGATCACCGGACTACTATTGGCCGTCTACTTCACAAGCTACGCGCCATAGCAAGTCCATGGTGAGCCGCAACGATGATTCCGACAGTGATGACTTGGGTTCTTATTATACACCGTCCACATATCACCGAGAGCCCAAGGAGAAGTTCCCAAGACGCGCCCAAAGAACTCCGAGCTGGTCCCCATGCGCATCACCGGCCAACAAGTCCAGCTGCGGCCGAGATAAAGCCAAGGCGAGCACTATGGGATATCAGACTAAGTCAAGGGAACAAGCCTCAAGGAAGCTGGTGCATTCTCCCGGAGCAACAAGTTTCATGGACGAGTTGATCTCTATCCAATCTCAACTCCAACACCTTGGAGAAATGTTGGGCCAAGTAGATTCATCTTACACCCATGGAGAATCATCACGGCACCAACACCTTGCATCACCACGGACACCAAATCTGCAACCAAGTTCTAACGCAGACCGTGAAGAGATACATAAGAGATGACATGTTCCGACAGTTCAATGTCGTGAGCTGCCAACACGGTACAAGGAACCAGCCCAAGGAGACGTCCCTGCTCAGATCATACCGAGACTGGAGATACCAAGGACAGACGTCAAGCCGTGCCGCAAGCTACCTGAAGGACCCGTATCAAGGACTCAACCAGACCGTGAGCTGAGCCTAGGAATTGATTTCTATCAGCAAATCAGTCCTAAGGAAGCCTTTGACCTGGGAGGAATCATAGAGTCGCCAGCCGAGCCTCTCGTTCGCCAATCTATTATACTCGGAGGTACAAGTCCATGCCATCAAGCAAACCACGGTCAACTCCTTACCGCGCTTGATCAAGACCGAGCTGACACTCGACTGCCATGTTCGGAGCAGGACACGGTCTATGAATCCTCACCCGGGACGCATATCAAACCTTTAGGTGAAGCCAGAGAAGAGTCTACCCGCGCAATCAACTTCATATCCGGAGTTCGCTTGTTAATGGGGAGTTTCAAGAAAAATGAGCCACCGAATATGGCCATTGAAGGGTCTTTTCATTTGGTATTCTTCATGACTACTTCAAGTAGTATGCTCCAGCTGGGAGTTGCCATTGTCGTGCCACCCTTCTCCTTTCTTAGCGCCAAGACCGTTACCGCACAAGGTCCTATGGCGAGGTATTTTTACAACTTTTGTGTGGCATCCTGGAGAGTCTCAACAACCAACCAAGGTTCATGAAGGGGTCAGAGCGACCAATGCCACTGGCCTAACCGGGGAAGTCTTATCCTTTTCTCTTAAGGCCTTACTGTTTTCTTTTGATCCCGGTAAAATTAGACCTTGGTTGAACTTTTGATGCTGCTGATTTGGTTTTCCTTTTTGATCCAGGTGTTGAGCCGAGTTTTGAGGTCAAAACTTCTAGAAGAGGGAGGGAATGATGTGAGCACGGGATCAGAAACGCGTCCAGGAATGGTCGAGCCGGACTCGGACAACACTCGGACGCTCGGACAATTGGTACTAGCATCTAGCAGCTAGCGTAGGCGGCAAGGATCTGGCCCGAAACAACAATGTAGCATCAACCAGTCCGTAAGGATCATCAAGGAGGAGCAAGACAAGGTCATCTAATGGGCAGTTCCAGGCCAAGCTCCAACCTTTACACCAATGGCTCATGGCCAGCATCACCAATGAAGAGCCTTGGGTGCGACCAGCTTTGGGAAGATTGATTCGCGTGTCTTCACCATCACGCTAGTGTGAATACACCCCTAAGACATTAGAAGGAGCTGTACTATTCTTCCTTCTTAGGGTTTGTCCCAATGATTTTACCGAAGGGGATTTAACGAGGCAGCGAGCTCTAGTGCATGTCCACTTTGTTCCCGCTTGGCTCATGACTTGGAAACTTTCATTGACATGATAATGGGCCAAGGAAGTAAAGATCTTATCCACCGCGTCCAGCCAATGACGTGGCATTTCTATCTCCTTCCTTCCTTTTTTATTTCATCTTGAACCTTCTATGACTGTTGGATGGTTTTGCCTTTTATTTACATTTGCTTTTTGCTTTTAGGGACATGTGTGTTCCTTAGCTAGTGGCCACGTGCCTAGGGTTAAGTGTCTCCTTTATGTAAGCTTCCCCCATCTAAAGGCCTAAACCCACATTGTAAAAGGCAGACTTGAATATAGAATGAAATTTCCCAAAGAGTGAATCTTTGTTTCTCGACTCACCCTTCTCCTTTCTCGCAAATTAGTCCGGGACTAAGCTTGAAGGAAATCTTAGGAGATTCACGAACCGGGTTTGTGATCCCCTAGTCTGACTGTATCACGAGCCAAGCCATCTCTCGTGTGTCGTCGCAGCGATCCACCTTTCCGTCTGTTGCGTCTGATGTCTGTCCGTACGTAGCGTCCTTTCGCCCATCTCTTGAGAATCGATCGGGTCGAGTTTCTTACCGAGAAGTTCTTCCATCCATCCATCTTTCCCGGAGATTATCGAGTCGAATTATTCATCAGCAAATCTCGTCCCGCTTTCGTCCTCCCATCCGTCCATCTCTTCCGGAGATCGCTGAGTCGATTTTCTTATCGGTCGATCCCCTTCGTCCCATCAAACCTTAAAGAGAGTCGACTAGTTCAAAGGTCGTACGTCGTTTCGCAACCAGAGATCCGCATCCAACCATCCGCAACTACCGTCCGAATGTCCGCAGCGACTATCCGTCCGCAGCGACCGTCTGTTCGTACATCTCCGCAATCAACCGCGACCTGGGTTCACATCACGTACCGTGCGCGTTCTGCTACACGTACTGCTACATGTACCGCTACACGTACCCAGTGCATACTGTTGGTCCAGCCAGCGTGGGTCGTTACATCTCCCTTCCTTGACATCGTCACGCGAGCTGGTCAGCCACTTCAATCCAACTCCTCGGACCTTTCTTTCCTGCGACCATAAAAGGAGGCGTAGAACGGTCATCCCGTCTCACTACGCTAAGTTCAATAATCTCAATCTGACATAGGTCTAATTCAATCAAGTCATGCATGTCAAATAACCTATATGACAGTTGTTGAAATCGTTTAAACCAACCATCTATTTATTGCAATAAAAACATTAACCAAGACAAGCAAGCGATCAAGACTAAATAAACCATCGATCAAGAGATCGACCAAAGAACTTAGCCACAGTCACGCACTCACCTTCAGTTTCGACCCTAGGATTTAACTCACAGCTTTTCTCCTGTTCTATACATATGATCCCCCGATTCGGACCTGTTTCACTACATGGACACATCGGCCATCGATACCATCCGATGTCAAGACCGTTAACTATCGATGGACTAAGGTTGAAAAATCACTTACCGATCTCTCCTTCGACTATGACTTTTGGATTTTTGACTACACTTAGTAAAACTCGGTCTAGCTCGATGGATCTCTCTCACTCTCTCACTCTAGCGGTGGCTTAAGGATTTTATGCGGTGCTCTCTCGAGAGCTTAGGGTTATCAACCTATTTATAGGGTCGACTAAACCGTCTTGGGCTTCCAAAAAATGATAAGCCTTATTGCACCCTAAGTTCCCTTCTTTTTTGCAACTATCCTTATCCTACCCGGATTGCCTTTTCTATGAGTTTCTATTTCTCTCGAGTTCCCTTTTCCATGAGTTGGTTTAAATCCTTCGCAGGAATTTCTGAGTCACCGGGCTGTCCATCAGCCCATGGTCATATCGATCCATCCTTGCCCATCGGCCAGATCCACCTTTCACCGATGCGACTATTTATCCGACAGTCCCCACTTCACTGGCACTTATACTGTCACTTACACCAGACACTTCACTATCCCATTCCATCCAGAAACTTACATGTCTGCATCCTCAATCACAGCAAACTTGGGATTCGTTTTCTTCAATTTAAACATCTGTTCACTCTTGTCACTTCAGTAGTCTTGAACTCTCCATTATCATTCGGATCCCTTTAACCTATCGAACCCATGTTCAGTGTCTGACTGTACCACCGTTCATCGCTACGTGTTCCGCCATACGTATTGCTACCAATAACACTACCCGTACCGCGTGCGTACCGCTGGTTCACCCAGCGCGGGTCGTTACATGTAACCTTCAGGATCGTACGCGCCTCTATGTTTCCCTAGCCGCGACTAGCACACCACCAAAACTTGGCCGGTACATGCCTCCACATCGACGCGCGTGCACGTTCTCAACCACGTCAAGCCCTACACGCCTTCACCTATCCCACCATCGTCTTGCAAACTCTGTACCAACATCGTGCAAGTGAGTCGTCGCGCCAAGACCTATTTGTTGTTACCAGCACGAGCCTCAGGTTAACATGCTCCTCGCCCGCACACCACTATACCAAGACGGGCGCACCTTCAACCTTCACACGCCTCCGTCTTAATCCATTCTCGCGATCTGTAGGGAAGGCGCACCATAGACCGAGGGACGCACCGGAGCTCGACGCCATAGATCTGCGGCGTCTTGGCGTGGCAAGCAGCGGATGGACCGAGACGCCTCACTGTCTCGGCCAGATATAGCGGGAACAAGGCCATGGCATGTCAAGGCGTTAACTGATTTATCCTCTACAAGATAACAGATCCAGAGGAACAGCATGAATATAGGGCAGCGCACGGGCGACAAAAGAGTTGGGTGCGTCTAGCAAAAAGGAGGTGAAGATGGTGGATCTTGACTTAGACGCCCCACCAGAGAAGATAGAAGCGGTGGTGCCACGGCATAATAGCAAGGCTGAGACACGGCTATGCGCGGGGCATGTCTGGCGGAAGACAGGATGACGGTGGAGGACCACACAACTAAAAAAAAAAAAAAGCAGAGAAGGTAGAGAAAGAAGTATACTTTTTGGAGGAAAGTAGAAAGTGAAAGGTAAAGACGAAGTCATAGAGACATATATATAGGAGGGGGCCCAACGTGTTAGCCGAGGTAAAAACGAATTACCAAGTTTACAAGCTCTAAACACCTTCGGTGTCTCTGGAAAACATGCAAAACAAGCAAAACTCCCACAAAAACCCATCACGATTCGTGAAACGTGCACAACGCACTATTCATCAACGAATTATCTGGATGTCTCAAAAAAACCTATCCACAGCACTATTCATACAGAGACTCTTTGGATGCCTCGAAAAATGTGCCCATAGCACTATTCATCCCAAGAATCTCCGGATGCCATGAAAGACGTGTCCAGAGCACTATTCATCCTGAGACTCTCCGGATGTCTCAAAAAATGTGCCTAGAGAACTATTCGTCCCGAGACTATTTGGATACCTCGAAAGACTTGCCTAGAGCACTATTCATTATGAGATTATTCGGATGCCTAGAAAGATGTGCCCAGCGCATAACTTATCCCGAGACTCTCCATATGTCTTGAAAAACATGCGCAACGCACTGCCCATTGAGGAAAGTTGTAAACTCCAAAAATCTGCTAATCTCCAATAAATCTTTTGTTCCGCGTCGAGATGACGAATCTAGAGACTCAAAATCGTGCCTACCAAGCTCAAGAAAGTCATCGCGCAACGGACTTGGAGGGATCTTTGTTGGATATGGGCTCTGCGCTCAACACTCAAGAAGGCCTTAGGTTATTAATTTGGGCATCAAGCACGAGGGGTAAAATTGTAATTTGCAAAAGGGACGTAAGAGATTTAATGTCAACGGTTCACTATAAATACCAAAGGTCACTATCAAGTAGGGGATCCGAAAAAGGGCAATCAGAGAGAACAAAACAAATAACTAAATCGTATTATCTTCGCTTAGCATTTTGTTTGTTGTTTCTTTCGTCTTGTACGCAAAGTCTTTGGCTCGATGGATCTATATCGTCGCGCATAATACATTTCTTGTAAACTTTTATTTCATCTCAATGTTAATAAAAGGACCAGCTCCGCTCTTACCTCCAAATTTCCGTATTAATATTATTATTGCGACTTAGTATCAACAATAACATCCATAATGGGGAAGGAAACTAGCATCTCACTTTCAACCTTGATAAAATCCATTTTTGTTGTATTTGTTTTTCTATAAAATAATAGTATATATATAAGTGTCATTCATAAATACAATTATAATATCATTACATGCAGACACGATTTGGACGATTGATTCTCAATAATATAGACATGCACCACTTCGTCGTCTTATAACAATAAACCATCGACTAGAAATAGAATCATATCCACACTGGTGGTGGTTCAGTCCAGGAGAGATAGACAACCGTTAAAGTTCCAAATTGGCAGAAAAAAGTAAGTAGAAGCCACATGGAATCGGGGATTGGTCTCTGACACTTGCTTCATCATCGAAATAAATGCTATATATGTGATTATAATCAAATGAATGGATTGGTGATTGGATATAAAATAATAATTACAATATTATTCGAATCAAAAAAAAAAAAGAAAAAAAACGAATTGTCCGCGTAAGACGCGGTTCCACGTTGACTAACGTATGCAAGCATCTTCAAACACTCCCATTCTTTTTCATAGACACAGGAAGGGGAGACGAATCTGACGCTCCAAGTCCAGCTTTACGTCTTTTTGTAACTCTTAAATTTCAAGATTTAATATTTTACTATCAAAAATTTTTATTATTATTGTAAAAAGGTGATAAAACTTGTCCTTTGTTTCTTTGCCCCACGAGATCCACCTAAAAAAAGCAAATTAACCCTAAACTAGAGGCTTGATCGTTTTCTTTACAAGATCCAAATAGAAAGACATCTCTCCTCTCTTGACTTCCTTATAGGAAGACTAAGAATAAGATTACCAAGTTATGATATCATTATTGTTGACTTGTGCTCAAACAACACCTTACATTTAGCCCTAAATCTGCTGGCTAAAAGGTCTAATCCCTTGGAATTTATGTCCTTAACTTTCTAATTAATTATAACATATTGTTCATCCACATATCTTATTTGATGGGATATTATTAAGATTTTATACATAGGGTGTTCATATTTAAACTTTTCAATTTCAAGAGATGTACAAAAAACAAATTAAAAACAAAAACAATTTTATTTTTATAGGACAAAAAATACAAATAACTACTTTTTCTAAAGCTACAATAAAATAAAATTACAAATTTTACAAAAGTACACGAACCAATATTGAATTATTTTGAAAACTAAGGGTCGGAATAGTAACCGCGGATTTAGTAGTGCGGGATAAAGAATTTGCTAGTGCGGTATGGTTCAACTGCGGTACGTGCGGGACAAATATATTTGCAGGACAAGTGCGGTTAATGCAAAATAAGCGGTACAAAATAACTTTTGATTGGTGAAAAACTATTTGGAGTGCAGATTTCATATTATTTTATTAATAACTAGTATAATTATATATTTCAATTTATTTTGTATTAATAATTATATATATATATATATATTTAACATAAGGTATAATTGTAATATATTTCATAGATTTTGTAAATAGATTTTTTATACAAAATATATCTAACATAAGTAAACATAACTGTATAAAACCTAATATCTCTAATTAATAGATAGAACTTATATATCTATCATAGAAGTTTATACTAATGAAAGAAAATTAATAGATATATAATATTTTAACAATAACAAAAATTAAAAATTAAAAGTATATATAACCAAGTGCGTAATTTGTAAAACCGCTAGATAAAACTTGTTTTGGTTTTTAAATGCAGTCCATACCTTATTTCTCTTCCCAAAACAGCACTTATCACTTTTTTTTTCTATTTTGCAAAACCACAAACTTATTAGAAAAATGTTCAATGGTAAACGAAGTCCGTTTTTCAAAATCTGTTTATCAATTACGCAAATAAGAGGCTTCGCCTAAGTCAATTCATGGGTATAACATGGTGCAATCATTATATAAGATATAGCAAAAATACATATAATAATCCAGCTATGATAAAATAATAAAATTTTTCCGAACAAGTTGGGATGATAATTATAATAGACTAAAATATAAACCCATTCTAGAGATGGTATATAAAAAAATGATCATATTATTAAAGAAAGAACCACGTTTAGTCACCTCCATTCCTTTCTGCCAAATCGCTGGCTTTCAGAATCTTTCTATTCTCGACTCGAGTCGAGTCGGCTCAGGATCAATGGTTCGACAAGTTAACCAAATTTCACAGTCGATCAAATTGGTATTTTAAACTCTTTATTCCCGAAGATCTCGTAACTTCAACATAATCTTGCTACTCTATTACTATTAGTTTGTATTTTCATCTATTGTGTCGTGGTTTGAATTGTGCAAATTGGTAAAATATATGCCAATACTAAACCACCGGTTTGGCTTAGCTTATTCAGCTGCAAGCCGAGTAAATTAGAGTCGGTGCGACAAACGATCTGATTCTCCGAAGCTTCTTCATAAAAACGTTAGACCTTTCTACTTTTTTTTCTTGTTCACTACGTAAACCCAACAACGTGTATACATATATAAATGTGTATATCCACAATATTGTTATCTTACAAATTACAAACGAAAAACACACATTAACAACTTCTAAGAGAGGAGAAAAAAAAAAAAACAAAGTCAGAAATTTAATACCAACCAGTCAGAAGAGAATGAGAAGCTTGGTGAAGAAGCTACTATGGTGCGGAGCCAAGAACTATGTGTCTCCGAGAACATCGGCATTACCAGAGGAAGGGAGAGTTCGGGTTTACGTAGGTAAAGATAAAGAGAGTCAATGCAAGCTAGAGGTTGAGGCTAATTTGCTAAACCACCCAATGTTTGAGGATCTTCTAAGGTTGTCTGAGGAAGAATTCGGACACTCGTACGAAGGAGCCTTAAGGATTGCCTGCGAGATTGATGTCTTCATCAAACTTATCAATCAACACAAAAAAACTAATCATCATAGCCCTTCCCTTTGCTTTACCAATAATTCCACTAAATTATCGTAGCTTTTATACATTTTTTTTTTCTTTTCATAATTCTTTATTCTAAACGGAAGAAAAAATGGACAAAGTTCATTCCTATATTACTTATTTTTTGGAGTTTAAAGCCAATGGACATTTGTATTAGTAATGACTTCATTAAAACATAGTTATTGATATTTTTTGGTTTTTCTAGCAAAGCTGAATATATTGATCTGATGTGCAATTACATTGTCCCGATACAATAATATATCAGTTAACCAAATAGGAATTGCAATACAATTCGAAGCAAATGGGAAGTTGGATAAATGGATCCTTTGTTAATAAATGTGCTGCGGGACTAGAATCTCGGTTTACATGCTTGAACTGATGACAGTGTAGTTTTTGTTGTCCAATAGCTAGAAGATCCTTGCAGATGTTGGTGATGCTTAATTTTCTTATTTGCCATGTAAAACGTTGTTTAGAACAAGTGAATCTACTTGTAGATAACCTTGGAAAAGCCCATAGATGTAGCATATTCGATAGCCCCTGTGTTGTTGTTCCTAACCGTTCTTTTCACGGCAGTTGTAGCAATTTCAACAGCTTAACTGGTCTTGTTTATGGCTTTTTGAAGATAAGATAGTTTTGGGCGCAATCTCCAAATTTGTCGTAGCAGTCTGATTGTCACAATGCATAATAATAAACTGAGTAGTCTTGACTTTAAGATCCAATAGCAACTGCTTAAGCCAAATAAGCTCATCAGTATCAGCCATAGAACACTACCCATTTTCAGCACTCAATCTTGACCAATACTTAAATTTGGATTGTTTCAAGTTATTTCTAGTGATTGTGTAAATTCCGAAGGATTTTATTCTTCTAATAAAAGCAAAATATGTTAATATTCAAGAAAGAGGTAAGCGGTAATCCAGTACCTAAAACGTTTAGTTGGAATTTAAGCGAGTTTAGACTGTTAAAACGTTACATAATAAAATATTATAAATATGATATTATAGATAAAAAGATTTATATAACTATATATTAAGAAAATAAGAATATTAAATCGTAAAGAAAAATTAGAGAAAAATATTTCTTAATATATATCAATCAACATATAAATGTTTAAAATTATAGTTGAAAATTGAATATAAAATACATTAAAACAAGATTCATATTATTTAAGATAACTAATGCAGCCGTCTAAGCGTACATAAACATCTAGCACCTAGTGCTTAGACGGGTCTTAAACGACTGTCTAGAATGTTTTTAGAACATTTTCATCGGAAGAACACAAGTTTCAAGTAGGGTCTTTAAAAAAACACTTTACTGGCTATTTTTGTTACTTTTATGTTATTTAGTTCCTAAAAATGCTTAATACTAGATTAAGATCTGCATATTATGATTTTACTAGATTAGTACATACATAAATATAATTATTTGGCAACTTTTAAAAAAACCAGATTAAACCTAATTTACTCTACTTTCCAGTACAATATAATCAGGTATTTATTATACTTATATCATCTTAATAGATAAAAGCTAAATTATACAAAAATAACACGTGATGTATTTATATTAATAGTACTAGATTACCAAAAATAATAAGTAACTTTTAAAAAATAAAAATTTACAAAGAGTAAGTAAGTGGCGAAGAAGAAATGATGAACAAGACGACTTCTCTCTTGCTCCCTTGAGTGGAAGATTTTAAGAGTTTGTACATGTTTGAACTTTGAAGTATTGAGACAAATGCGTGACGTTTGCTCAGTTGTGTAAATGAAGGTAATTGAGAATTTTCGGGTATACGTATAGTACTATCTTTTTCCTTTGCTGACTAGTTTTGGGCCATAGGCCTATAGTATAGTTGGCCTTAGACTAACTTCAAAACCCTGAAAAGTTGCTTTAAAAAAATAAAAAATTATTCTAATTATATTTTTTTTACAATCAAACCTCTTATATTAAGTTATCGGAGATGACTCGCTTCGAGAGAGAGTTAGTTAAGTACAGACGAGTTTACATGGAAAAAAACAGAAACTTCGTGTTCTTGCACATTTTGCAAGTTTATCTGCATGGATATTATCCTCTCGAGGAATATATCTAATACTAAAATTAGCAAATCTATCTCTGAAATGAGTAAAATCCTTCAATTCTGATGAAAAAGTCGGCCAATCATTGATATTAGACGTCATCCTTAGGAGGTCTGAACAATCTGTAGCAAAAAGAGTTGTATCCAAGCCCAACGCTAATAAGCACTCCATAGCCCAAATAAGGGTATCTAACTCTGCATGTAAAGAGGATAGGCTTCTACGCGATTTTTTTAGCCCCATGTGCAGGATTCTGTCACCGATAAACGCAATCCAACCATGGCCACTCCTATCCACCTCTTTATGCCAAGATCCGTTTATAAAGCAGACAAGAGATTCTTGTGGAATTGGGGTTAGAGGTGCGCCTGCTTCTACTATCGTTGTGCTAAGTCTCTATTATTTGCTCTTCTCCAAACTTCTTCTTCTTGGATAGCTTTCTCCGCTGTATCTTACGGAGACTCATAAATATTTTCAAACACTTTCTTGTTTCTTGCCTTCCAAATGTACTACATCACTCAAGGGAATGTACGCAGATTTTGATCAAGTGCACCATAGTCTCTATCGCACCCATAAAGAAAATCGAGGTTGCTATATAGAGAAGATGAGGGAAACACCATAAGATGGATAGGGATTGTCGATAAAGCTCACACTTGACGTGCTGGGGGGCATTCAAATAGCATATGATTTATAGTTTCCTCTTCCACTCCACATCTAGGAAAATTCTTATCTCTACCAATATGGCGATAATGCAAGTGTTGGCAAGTTGCCAAGCACCCAGTCACACATTGCCACACGAAATGCTTCAGCTTTCGTGATGTTTTTAACTTCCATGCTTGCGCCTTGAGTGTCGTAAAACTAGGTCCCTGAGGAGGGAGGTCGCAAACAGGGCGAGAGATAGCTCTCGCGACTTCGTATCCAGACTTAAAAGTATAATTCCCATACTTTGTCAGGGTCCACGAATATCCATCCCTCGAGGCATTTAAGCTCTGTTTAATTCCCAAAATAATGGTAATTTCTTTCGGGGGGAAAAGTTCCCGAAGACGCTTCATTTTCCACTTTTTTGTGTTGAAATCAATCAAGGTGTTAACACAAATCAAGGGATTTCTCTCATTATTTAATTCTTGTGGCGGTCGCGCTGGCGTATCTAGGATCCATGGTTCAGTCCAGATGCACGTGTTGAACCCCGAGCTTATGGTCTTACGGATTCTGTACGAGAGAACATGTTTTGCTGCCAACATGCTCCTCCAACCAAATGAAGGTCATACATGTATCTCTAATGGACTACAGTATCAAAACTATCTCCCTTTAAGAACTCGACTAAGGAGAGAATCTGGATATATGAGTAATCTTCATACCTGCTTTGCCAATCAGGCAAGATTAAATTCTTCTAGTGTTCGAAAGCCTAGCCAGCCTTCCGACAGTTGAGTACACATTTGCTCCCATGAGATCCAATGTAATCCTTTACTATCTGCTTTATTGCTCCACCAAAAATCGGCAATGGCACTACTTAATTTTGAGCAAATAGCTTTTGGTAAGAGAAAACAGGACATTACATATGTCGGAATTGCTTGTGCAACTGATTTTATCAGGATTTCCTTGCCTCCTTTGGATATGGATTTTGAAGTCCATAAGTCTACCCTCTTGTGGAGTTTATCCCTCACGAAGGCAAAGACTTGTGCCTTTGATCCGTGAATCTTCTCGGGAAGACCCAAGTATTTACCCATGCCTCCTTCTTGTGATATCCCAACAATAGATTTGATCTCTTGTCGTATATGCACTACAACAAAAATCTACATTGATAGCAGTAGAGGATATCACATTTTCATGAACTGCTATAAAAGATGATTAATTTTTTTGGTCACTTTGTAATAGTTCAATATAAACGCTATGCTATAAAATCCTTAAGCGGGAATCTGAAAAATCATATTCCGCCAACCCTGAGCCGAATTATTTCACTTAAGCGCCTAACATTTGTTCACTAAACCTAAAACTGTCGAACAAAACAACACTCCCAAGCAAAACCTAACACTCTCTAGCAAAACAGCAAAACATCACACTCCTAATTTCTCTGAGATTCTCTTCTATTTTTACGACAAATCCCTAATATTGTCGCCGGCCATACATTCGTGCTCCTCCGCAGACACATTCTCCAGCCCAGCCGTCAGTGAGCTCAAATCGAAGGCATGTCTTTCTTCTTTACTCTAATTTCCTTCTTTCTTCTTACTCTCAGGATTGAAATTATCAATTTTAGGGTTTATGAGCATCGATCTGAGATTTGATCCAAATTAGAGATTTTGTGGATTTTCAAATTAGGGATTTGATTCAAATTTCGGATTATGAGAATTAGAGATTTGATTCAAATTAGGGATTTTAATAATTTTCAAATTTCCAAAGCTTATTGAAGCATGCATATCTAATTGGATATGTTTTGTTATTTGTCAAGTGTTTGTGGTTGCTGCCATTGGGGAACTGAAGCTCGCTTTTGGTGTACTCAACAGTGCAGGTTAGTCCCTTTCGACCAAATTTTATGGTTATTCTTTGGTTGTGACTGTTGTTGTTTTATTTTGGTTTTTTTTTTGTTTTGTGAATGTAATTGATTTCTGGCTGTAATTGTTTTGTGGCTGTAATTGTTTTGTTGTGCAATAGAGATGATATTAGCGTATTTGCATTGGTAATTAAGCTATTTACTTATCTGGAACACTTTTTTAATGTTGCTTTGGTTTGAAATGTTGTTATAAGGTTTTAATTAAGCTTAGAACATATAATGTTGGACAAGGCATGAGTGCTTCTATGCAGGTAAGGAATTAATTTATATAGGTTAGGTTTCAGCTGGAGTTTGGATACTTTCCCCAGTTCTTTATTCTGTTCCATTTCTTATTCATTGAAGAGTCGATCCTGGATATGAGAGAGGCGCTCGGAAATTTTTACGGGATGTGACTGTGGGGTTAGGAAACATTGATATTATGATATGTCCCTGCAAAGATTGTCGCAATGTAGAACGCATATCAGGCAGTGACGTGGTTGATCATCTTGTAACTAGGGGGTGGATGAGGCTTACAAGCTGCAAAATGATTGGTATCATCATGGAGACGTGAACTTAGTGGTCGATGGTGATAGCAAACTAAATCAGTGGAATGAGGAAATTTTTGAGTATATAAAGCAGCTGAATATTCTGAAAAAGAGTTGGCGAGTAAGGGTAAGGGTGACTTAGGTAAGATTGCAGATGGTGACTTAGTTGAGATTGCAGAGGGTGAGGACAAGAGAGAAGATGAGTTCCTTGCAAAGCTTGCAGATGCTAGAACGCCATTATATCAAAGTTGTTCAAACCACAGCAAGCTATCGGCGGCTATTGTGTCTTTGTTCAGGCTTAAAACACATAATGGCTGGTCCGACAAGAGCTTCAATGTACTGCTGGAGACATTGCCAAACATGTTGCCCGAGGATAATGTGCTTCACACGTCATTTTATGATGTAAGAAATTTCTGAAGAGCTTTGATATGGGGTATAAAAATGTTGTAACATGTTAATTTTAATAATTACATGTTAATGGTAACTGAGTGCAGGCAAGATATGAGCTTGATGAAGAGTTTCAAAGGATTGATGTGCTGAAGCAGATGGGAAATATGTGGAAGGCATACAAGTCACACATTGTCAGGCAACTTAATGAGGCTACGAATAACCAACAGAGCATGAATCTGAGCCCAATGAAAACTAAAACTAGCCAAGCCTTTAAGGTATTGACTTTAAATTATGTAAGTTTGAGTGATGGTTATTAACATGTTTAAATGTTAGGTTGTGAGTGACACGGCTAAAGAAAGGAGGAAGAAACAGATCCCTCACACTACTAGTCGTAAAGGAATGGTCAGACTTACGGAAGAAATGGTAAGCATACTACCATCTCTGTTGTTTGATCTGGTAATATCTACCTAGATTATTGCTTTTTCCACAGAAAGTTGAAAGCGAGGATTCATCTAAAGTGACAAGGCTAAAGGTCTGGGTCAAGTCGCATACCAAATAGGATGGTACACCAGTTAATACGAATGTCGAAGAAAAGATTGTAAGTTCCAAATTGGCATGTGGCTGAATCATTTTGTTACCATTATTGACATCTGACACTGTATTTCCTCTTATCCAGAAAAAGGCAGCTGAACTGGTTAGTATTGATGGTCCAACAAGTACAACAAATCCATATGTAGATCATCTCTCCCAGCTTTTGGGACCTAACAATCCTGGTATGCTGAGGGCAATGGGTAGAGGCATGAGTAAGACCAAATTAGCTTGTTTCCAAATTAAGAACAAATGTATGGCTGACATGCAAGAGAAGCAAGTTCAGTTACTTTGAAAGCAGGTCAATCAATTGCAAAATGAAATTATGGATTTAAAGAAGCAGGTTAGTTACTTTGACAATTCTCAAAGTATTCATTAACCAGCTAATTTATTAAATGGAATTTGACATTGCTTTCTTAAATTACAGGGACTAGAGCCTGAAATTGGTGAAAACTCAGCTCCAAAAGTAAGTGATTCCTTATTCTTATTATATATGATCAGTTATTCCTTCTTCTTATTTAAATTTCTAACTTATGTTTATTTTCGACTTCACAATTTGTAGAGTGTAAACAAAAAATCACACTCTAGGTGTGTGTTGGTTGATTGGTCTGATACTGATGAAAACATTGCTGAGAGGCGTATTTTTTCTTCTGATCCTGATGACATAGTGAATGACTCTCGTCTAGGCCCTACGGATCTGAAAATGTTGGTTGAATCTGCTACGAAACCAGATGCATTCCTCTGGAGACCTACAACTAAAATGTTTACTATTGAGGAAGCTGTTGGACAGATGATTGCATGGCCTGCAGCTAAATGTGTTCTTTTGGATAAAGAGGTCCAAATAGAAGACATTGTGTCAAGGGTAAAATGTATTGTCCTTTACTATATTCTTATTGGAATTGTGTCAGGGCCTAAATGGAAGTTCCCTGAACAAATGTCAACTACTGGATTTGTCTACGGATGAATTGATTGTTGTTGAGGGTCGTTGGCACACACAAGAACCATCTGAATTAGTTAATGGTCTTCCTATTGGGCAAAAGCTGTTAAAGTATTCGTGGATTCAGTATGTCAACCTGACACGTTCATATGGAGGCCTACAATGGACACAATATACCTAGAGGATTGTTTGATGACTTATGTAGCATGGCCTTCCCATAAAGTTGTTCGTCATAATGGCGAGAGTTCTCCTATACAAAATTCTCCATCAACTAATATACCATCTAGGTTCTACATCAACAGCAGGGGAAAAATCTGCAGCAACATGTTCTAAATCACCTATTGAGGATGCAACAGGTCCAAGCTCTCCAATTAAGAAAACTCTACCGCATTCACAGTCTCTTCTCCTGGAATCTCAAGTAAATGTTTTGGATATGTCATGAAGTTGAATCTGTCAAGTCATATGATTGTTGGTTCGGTTTATATTATTTGGCATTGCAGCGTATCAATGAAGTTGTCTCAAAGGAAAATAAGAAGTGCAGACTGATGGATATTACCGGAAAGAAGCTGTTTGTTGCTGAAGGACGATGGGCAACAAACGATCCAGACCAAAAGGTTCACTTTGTTAGTTTGGGTTCTAATGCAGTTAAAGTGTGGGTAGATATTGTCAAGGTAAGCGATGCAGCAGTTTGGAGGCCATCAGAAGAAATCGAGATGATGGAAGATACCCTTGGCACAGTCATTGCATGGCCAGAGGACAAAGTGATCATCATGTCTTAAATTAACCATGAGGTTTACTGTCTCCTACTTCAGACTTATATTCTTTCTTATGGATTTGTTTTTTATCTTCTTCCTTATGGATTTAAAATTTGTCTTTTGTATTATGTATTATGTTGGATTGTGAATTATCAAATGGTGAATTAGGGGATTCAATAATACAGGTTTCGGGTCAATTTCAAGATATCAAGAAACCAATGTCCTCAAAACACTTATAATCACATCTAAAATCTTGTTATATTAGAATCATTCATCTATCAGAGCAGTCATAATGAGTGATCACATAATTTTTTTTTTAAAAACCGCTATAATATAATATATTATAGTATAAACAGATTGCTAACGAAAACTAAATTAAACCGGTTAACTAACCCTATGGTAGAATCACCTAACATAGCGTGTATAATGACTTATAACATAATTTTCAAAAATTTGAAAAGCGGGATAGCAAAGCATTTCTCTACTGCTATGGTATAAAACTATATGTATTATACCATATCATACGGATTATGCGCTATATATGTGTGGTACCTACAATAACAGTGGCCTAACATAGCGTTTGTGAAAAACCTATGAATTACATATTATAGCATTTCTCTCATGTTAACAATGTACATATTTGTTGTAGTGATGGGAAGGGACCTCGGTTCCAAACATGATGGAAGATTTAGAAAAGTTAATTTCTTGTTCGGATGCCTTCCCATAAAAGCGGATTATATCGATAATTTCCTTGCATTGATGAGGATCAGCTCTAAATAAGAATAAATTGTCATCTGCAAAAAGTAAGTGAGAAACCCAGGGGCTTGCGGTCGAAGTACGTAATCCCTGGATCTTCCCCTCTTTTTCGGTATTCTTAATCTGAGCGATTAGCGCTGCTGTACAAAGTATGAATAGATATGGGGAAATTGGGTCCCCTTGACGAATCCCCCGTGTTGGCCTAATCCGTCCCTTGGGATCTCCATTGATCAAAATACGGTAGTAGACGGAAGTAATGCATTGAATTATCCAGTCCACCCATTTTTGATCAAACCCCATTTTTTCCATCAAAGCTCTTAGAAAATTTCATTCCACCATATCATAAGCTTTACTCATATCAGTCTTAATTGCCATAAATTTCTTACGATTGGCCTGGTTAGAATGGAGGGCATGAAAATTTTCTTGTGCAATGAGGATATTATATGTGATTAATCTTCCTGCCACAAATGCAGATTGGGTCTCGGAAATAAGTTCCGGCAGAAACCTCTTGAGTCATAAACTCAAAATATTTGAGATCACATTATAGCTCACATTACAAAGGCTAATAGGGCTAAATTTTGACATTTCACGAGGTCGTTCTCTTTTTGGGATTAAACATATATTTGTTTCATTTAGATTACCCTCAAAAATTCCAGAGCTAAAGAAGTTCTTCACCATCTTAGTGAGATCGCCTTTTATGGTTTCCCAAAATTTTTGGAAGAATAAAGCAGTCATCCCATCTGGTCCTAGAGCCTTTCCCGGATTCAGGGAGAACAAAGCTTGTTTGACCTCCTCTTCTAAGATTTCTTTCGTGAGATGCTCGTTCATAGCATGTGTGACTAGTGTAGGTACATCTTTAATGGCCAACGTTGGGTCGCTCGCATTCGAGGATGAAAAAAGATTGTCAAAATACTCCACGCTACTTTGTCTATTCCTTCTTCTGTGTCAACCCAGACTCCAAGTTGATTAAGGATGTTGGTGATCTGGTTCTTTGCCCTCCTTTGTTTTGTGGAAGCATGAAAGAATTTTGTATTTTTATCTCCTTCTACAAGCCAAAGTTCTCTACTTTTTTGGTGTCAATAAGCCTCCTCTTCCCTATAAGCTTCGCAAAGCCGCCATTTTAGGTTGAGGAGAGTTTCCGATGATGCTTGATCATCTCCATATGTCTCATCAATCTTTTCTTGAAGTTCCTTAATCAACTTTTCTGAGTTTGTTTGATTATTTTTCTTCCAAATGGGGATTGCTCTTTTATAATTTTGGATTTTTTTCAAGATGGATCGTTCGACAGAGTTGTCTTCCCCTCCCCATCCATCTACCACCGCCTCTTTGAGGCCTGGCTTGTCTATCCAGCGCTTGTTAAACATAAACCTTCTCAAAAACTTTTTTGGATGTGTAAGAATAGATGCAAGGAGGGGGCGATGGTCCAAACCCCACATCTTCATATACTCCACATTAGTGTGGGAAAATATATTGTGCCACTCTTCATTTCCCATGGCTCTATCCAAGAGACACCGAATCTTACCATTTGACCGTTGACCAATCCATGAAAATTGGTTTTCTTGTTAAGGGAAATCAATAAGCCCACATGAATCAATCATAGCACGAAAAGGTAGAAAGGAGGCTTCTGATCTTTTGTTCCCCCCTCTTTTTCATGATTCCCTGTTATTTCGTTGAAATCCCCAATAATAAACCAAGGCTTGGATCTCGAAACTCTGATACGCATTAGTCTTTCCAAAACATAATCACGATTTGTAGGGACAGGGTCACCATAAATAAATGTCATATAGACCCGATTTCCATTAATAATAGTTTCGATATCGATTAATCGGTCATCTAATAACAAAAACTTTACCGAAAAATCATTCGAATACAATAAAGCTAAACCTCCGCTAGTGCCCTCAGGCTCGACAGTTTGAAGGTTATCAAAACCTAAATCCACTTGCTCGTCTTGCAGATAAAATTTGTTGTTTTTGGTTTTCGACAGAAAATAAAAAACCTGGTGAGTATATTCGACACATCTCACGCAGTCGACGACGAGTCAATTTGGCTCTCGCCCCTTGACAATTCCATGCAATTATCCTCATTTATTAGTTCCAGAGTGAGAATAAAACCCCATGGAATTTCTTTGAAACAATTGATTATGAGCTCTAGTAATGGCAATAGTAAGTATTCCTTATAGGAGGATTGTATAAATGATCTCTCACTTAATGAGGAAGTTATTACAAATTGGCCAATGATATTGGGCTTTGAACTCATCATCTTTACTCCATTATTATCCCATGCCAAATAATTTGCAATAGAGGCCCACCAAAAGGAATCAGCTTGAAAATTTTGGAGACAATCCGGCGTTGAACCATGTCGAAGCTTCTGTTCTCTAACTAATTTAGAGAAATCCAGTGATGGGAGCATCACTTTGATATTCGGGTTTCTCCTGTCTAAGGTTGGAGCCCTTGAATTCACCAACTAGCTCCAGATGCTCGACTGATGAGAAAGGTGAGACAGAATCAGCCAAGTTATCACATGTTTCATCGCCGACCCTAGAACTGGCCTTCTTAAAGAGGTTGACATTCGATATGGCATTTCCACTGGTGAAGAGCTCACCAGATCGAGATTTAGCTTCAAAATAGGGATGGACCAGCAGTTGGAACAAGGTTTTGTGACATCCCTTCACACCAAGTGAGACATAAATTGAGAAGGATCTGGCCAGTGAAAAAGAATGAAGAATAGGCCACGACTCTTTCTTCAGGTTAGGAGGTCTCCGTTCCGATGATAGGGACCATAGATAGATAGGCGGATATAGTCCCCATTTGAGAATTTTCAAGCGCTCCTTCACAACTGTGAGAAAGTCCTTCAATCTGAGACTTGCATTGGATAACCGGCAGAAGGAGAGAGCAGAGTAAGGAGAGATCTCACCAGAAAACATGGTGGAAACAAGGTGGAAGTAAGAGTAGCCAAGGGGATTATTGCAGTTTTTATCATTAAACATGTCTTGTTCCTTCCATAAACAGAGAGGTGAGGTTTTCCTTGAGCCAAAGGCAAATAAGTGAAGAAAATGACTTAGCATTTTGCTAGAGAAACATCTGTAGGGCTTAGCATAATGCTAGAGTGATTCTTCTGCTTCATAATGGTTGAGAGGAGAGAGAAGCAGCTCTGATAAAAGCTGTACTTGGAGAAGGAAAAGAAATATAAATTGTAGATAAGACGAATTAGCTAAGATCCAGGGAAAAGCATAGAATAGATGGGAAGAGGAGGAAAAGAGGAGCTCAGATCTGTTGTCGGAGATCTAGAACATCACTTCGTCTCCATCCGTACAGAACACCGCAAAAGAGAGAAACGTGGTGACCATATGATTTTTATTTTACGAATGTTGATTATTGATGTTTCGGTTTATTGTGCTCTGGAAGGGTAAGGGAGACTGCTATCGGACCAGTTTTAGCACAAAGGATACTTGGGAGGCCATTAGACAACAAAAAACGAAGAACACTTGGAATAGAGGAGTTTGGTTTAAGCATGCTACACCTAAATACTCGTTCCTGGTTTGGCTTGCTCTTAAGAATCGCCTTTCAACAGGTGACCAAATGCAGAAATGGAATGTGGGAGCTCAAACACAGTGCATCTTCTGCAATCACGTCATGGAAACTAGGGACCACTTGTTCTTTACCTGTCATTACTCGAGGGAGGTCTGGTCGGGTCTCAGCTCAAAGTTGCTTCTGACGCGCTACACAAACTCATGGACTCATTTCATCCCGCTGCTCACGGATACATCACTGGGTCAGGACAAACTTTTTCTACTTCGATACAGCTTTCAGCTTACAGCCCATTCAGTGTGGATAGAACGCAACAATCGACGAAATGGGACACCCGCTATTCCTTCTGCTCAACTTGCCCGAAGACTTGACCTCCAAATCAGAGACCGGTTACTTTCTATCCAAAAACAAGGAGATGGGCAATTTTAGGACTGCCTGGTGACATAGCTTGCCTCAAGATACCTCTCTCCCTAAGCTTATATCTTTAGTATGTAATATGTAATTCATTAACAACCATTACAGAATGATAGTTGTTAATTTTTTTTTTCTGAGAAGCACTTTTTATTTAAGCAATTTGACGAAGGATTCTCTTCTCTTATTCTTCTCTCATCAATATATTAATTTTTTTATTACCAAGTCTTTCGATGAACAATTTTTAGGGCATGTGCAGTAGTGGGTTCTCAAAAAAGTTCTCACTAATTAAAAAAATAATAAAATAATAAAAAATAAGAGTAAAAATTGAGAATCGATTCTTAGAGAGAATTTTTGAGAACCCATAACAGACTACATATATAAATGACAACATATGGTTGATTTAATATTTTTTTAAAAAATTTAAATAAATAATTAAACTAAATAATTGATATGAAAATGTTATATTTAAAAGACCGTGTGAGTCTATCTCTACTTCAAATGCTCTTCGTTCTCAGTTTTCATTTTCCAATGGTTTGCAAACATAACCACATTTTACCTTTTCTATTAGTATTACTTTTTCTTTTTTGTATGTTTTCGATTTTATAAATTATCGACTTACGTTTCTTTAATTATCTTTACATTTCATTTCGTTAAAAGTCCATGAATAATTTGTAAAACTAGATGCTCTAGAATATCGATAAAGAAACTATTTATGTGATCTCTAATTATCCACTAGTTCAATTTATTTGAGAGAAGAGAAATGCAGAGTTATGACTTTTATTGGCTGCTTAAACGAAAAGTTACCAAGACACTTTGACTTTGCGTAATGCAAAAATAACGGCACCATGAAAAGAGGTTCTCTCCCTCCGCCTCTCAATCTGCCTAAGTTGCCGGTCAACAAGCACTACTCTATTTGTGTCATTTTCCGGTCAACATATTTTTTTATACAAAATAAATTATAAACATATTAATTAATCCGACTTTCATTAGAAACCATGCTTTGTAAAAAGATGGATTTCACAAAAACATAGAACAGTTTTAATCAAATTATTTATGAAAGAAGAAAAACTCTTACATAGTTGGTTTACTTCAAAACTAGTTATATAATTTATACGGAAATTTAAAATGACTGTATTAAGATATGTAAACCATATAATATACATTCCACAGGCTAATGATTTATACATTTGAGAATCTCTTTACATTAGTTTCGCCATATATACATATATTTTAAAAATGTAAGATCATCTCAGATATTTATTATATTATTGTTTCATTAACTATTTACGTACGTTTATGTTAACTATAAACTGTATTGAAGATAAATCTTTTTTTTTTAAAAGTCAATTGTTAATAGTGTGACTAATAAGGTTGGGACTGATCGGGTCAATTCAATCCAAAATTAAAGAGTTATTTGTCTAATACTGGATGTGTTTTTAGCAAATATAAAATTTGTTTTAGTTCTATTTTATGATATTTTTTATTTTTTAAATAACTAATTAAACTAAGTCATAATTTTAATTTATATTAGCTATTGAATTTAATTTCGAAAATAAGTAAAAGAAAACCTTACGGCGAAAAAAAACAATTATCAGAAAGAAAATGATTCGATTAACTCTATAATTTTATTTTACATATACTACTTATCTTTTGGATTACATACATTACTTAATAATTATTTATTTAACGTCTCTTAACTTTTTTTCATTTTTCAGCATATAATAATAACAAATAGTAATGATGAAGTTTTTGATGCGAGTAAAGTAAAATAATATTAAATCTACTTTGACAACTTCCTTTTTAAAAAAAACTGTTTTTATTATTTTGGGATTTGAGATTTGTCAGATATTTTCTTAACGTGAAGAGAAGCATTTGTGCAAACTACTACTACTACAAAGACAGAGAGAGAGAGAGAGAAGAAGAAGAAGAATCTTGAGAAGTTGAGCCTCCTATAAAGCGTGAATCTCTCTCTCTCTCTCTCTCTCTCTCTCTCTCTCTCTCTCTC
>NC_025695.1:35756780-35780094 GCF_000633955.1 Camelina sativa
TTGGCTGCTTAAACGAAAAGTTACCAAGACACTTTGACTTTGCGTAATGCAAAAATAACGGCACCATGAAAAGAGGTTCTCTCCCTCCGCCTCTCAATCTGCCTAAGTTGCCGGTCAACAAGCACTACTCTATTTGTGTCATTTTCCGGTCAACATATTTTTTTATACAAAATAAATTATAAACATATTAATTAATCCGACTTTCATTAGAAACCATGCTTTGTAAAAAGATGGATTTCACAAAAACATAGAACAGTTTTAATCAAATTATTTATGAAAGAAGAAAAACTCTTACATAGTTGGTTTACTTCAAAACTAGTTATATAATTTATACGGAAATTTAAAATGACTGTATTAAGATATGTAAACCATATAATATACATTCCACAGGCTAATGATTTATACATTTGAGAATCTCTTTACATTAGTTTCGCCATATATACATATATTTTAAAAATGTAAGATCATCTCAGATATTTATTATATTATTGTTTCATTAACTATTTACGTACGTTTATGTTAACTATAAACTGTATTGAAGATAAATCTTTTTTTTTTAAAAGTCAATTGTTAATAGTGTGACTAATAAGGTTGGGACTGATCGGGTCAATTCAATCCAAAATTAAAGAGTTATTTGTCTAATACTGGATGTGTTTTTAGCAAATATAAAATTTGTTTTAGTTCTATTTTATGATATTTTTTATTTTTTAAATAACTAATTAAACTAAGTCATAATTTTAATTTATATTAGCTATTGAATTTAATTTCGAAAATAAGTAAAAGAAAACCTTACGGCGAAAAAAAACAATTATCAGAAAGAAAATGATTCGATTAACTCTATAATTTTATTTTACATATACTACTTATCTTTTGGATTACATACATTACTTAATAATTATTTATTTAACGTCTCTTAACTTTTTTTCATTTTTCAGCATATAATAATAACAAATAGTAATGATGAAGTTTTTGATGCGAGTAAAGTAAAATAATATTAAATCTACTTTGACAACTTCCTTTTTAAAAAAAACTGTTTTTATTATTTTGGGATTTGAGATTTGTCAGATATTTTCTTAACGTGAAGAGAAGCATTTGTGCAAACTACTACTACTACAAAGACAGAGAGAGAGAGAGAGAAGAAGAAGAAGAATCTTGAGAAGTTGAGCCTCCTATAAAGCGTGAATCTCTCTCTCTCTCTCTCTCTCTCTCTCTCTCTCTCTCTCTCTCGCATCACCGGGAAGATCTCGCGGCGGCGGTGGTGGTGACAGTTTGACCAGAGATGGCGGCGGAGAATGAGAAAAAATCTTCTTCAGCAGTCTCCGATATGGGAGCTTGGGCTATGAATGTGATAAGCTCCGTTGGGATTATCATGGCGAATAAACAACTAATGTCTTCTTCTGGTTTCGCATTTAGTTTCGGTTCGTCTTCTTCTTCTTCTCCGATCTCACCTGTTTTTATCAAAATCGCTTTGAGATCTGATGATTTGTTTTTGCAGCTACGACTCTCACCGGATTCCACTTCGCTTTAACCGCATTGGTCGGTATGGTCTCGAACGCTACTGGACTCTCTGCATCGAAGCATGTACCTATGTGGGAGCTTATTTGGTTCTCCATTGTTGCTAATGTCTCTATTGCTGCTATGAATTTTAGTCTCATGCTCAATTCCGTTGGCTTTTACCAGGTTCTTCCCCTTTTTGATGTTGCATCTCGATCTCGATCACGATCTTTTTACATATAGAACCAAATCCAGTGATGAGTGGCTTTGGGATTTTTGGATTTGCATATAGAAAGAACCAAATAGCTTTGATTTTGAAGTATTTGTAATGAATGGGTGGTTCTTGTGTTGATAGATCTCGAAGCTGAGCATGATCCCTGTGGTATGTGTCATGGAATGGATACTACACAGCAAGAGATACTCAAGAGAAGTGAAAATAGCTGTGGTGGTTGTTGTTGTAGGTGTTGGTATCTGTACTGTGACTGATGTTAAGGTTAATGCCAAGGGTTTTATTTGTGCTTGTGTTGCTATTTTCTCCTCATCTTTGCAGCAAATTGTAAGTTTTCTTTTTTTTTTTTTTGTGAAATTGGTTTTTGGAAGGTTGGAATCAGATCTGATCTATTTGTTTGGTGTTTTCTTTTCTTTGTTGTTGCTAGTTAATAGGTTCCCTGCAGAAGAAATATTCAATTGGGTCTTTTGAGCTATTGAGTAAAACAGCGCCGATTCAAGCTCTTTCCCTCCTTGTTGTTGGTCCTTTGGTTGATTATCTCCTTAGTGGGAAGTTCATTATGAACTACAGTATGTCTTCCGGTTGCTTTGTAAGCATCTCTCTCTCTCTCTCTGTCTCTGCTAGTATTGTTATGTTATTGTTGTCTCTAATGTTCTGTCATTTGCAGCTATTCATCCTTCTCTCATGTGCTCTAGCTGTCTTTTGCAACATAAGCCAGTACCTTTGTATCGGGCGGTTTTCAGCGGTTTCTTTCCAGGTTATAGGTCACATGAAAACTGTGTGCATCCTCACACTAGGATGGGTCCTATTTGATTCTGCAATGACTTTCAAAAACGTAGCGGGCATGATTGTTGCTATTGTTGGAATGGTAATCTATAGTTGGGCTATGGAATTGGAGAAGCAGTCTAATATTGCTGCAGCAAAGGCGTTGAACAGTGTGAAACACAGCTTATCAGAAGAAGAGTTTGGACTTTTGAAGGAAGGTGTAGAAACTACACAATCGAAAGATGTTGAACTTGGCTACACAAAAGGTTAGGAAGATGGATAGAGAAACATAGTCTTCAGGTACAATTTGTTCTGTTATAATATGTGTATGTGTTGTGTTATCTAAACCAAGAGATCGGATCCGCAGAGATTAGTCTAGGCTTCGATCTAAAGTTTACTTGGTTATACAAATGTTTTGTGTTATTTATATCTCTACTCAATTCCATGGAAAATAACTTCAATCACCATATGTTTTTGTTTTACAAAGAACTCAAAGAGTATATTCCTTTATCTTTTTTAGCTCATCTTATAGAATTTATATGACAGCAAACGAAAGAGTATATTCGATTTGGTCACATATTCTCAATGTATTTGTTACTCACCGAGGTTTTCCAAGTGTTGGATTTCATTATACCCGGTTTTTGTAATTTGAATTGTTGTAAATTGTCGAAGCCAATAGGGGAATCTGATTACTCAGAAGTTGAAGTAGAACTAATTGCAACTAACAAATGAGTTTATGAAATTGCAAAATAAGTGGTTCGAGGTCTGGTAATTAAGTTTATCTTAGACCAAACAGATCGGTCGTTTTATTAGTCAGATCGAATCTGAGACCGTCTTAATAGCATCACAAGTTCCAAATAGTTGCATTATAACTTTATAAAGAACTGAGATTTAACCCGCCGTACGCCGCGGCACAATATTTTTAATTTTAAAAATTTAAAATTTATATTGTATTTATTTGTTATTTTATTATTGTTATTAATTTGAAAAATATAAAATTTTACAGGTATTTAATATAAGTATTCAAAGTATAGGATTTTTGTAATGTTTTCAAGGTTTTAACCCTTGTGGTATATGTATAGTCTAGTAATACATTTATCTCCTGGTACACATCTAAAAGTGTTTTAAAAAAAAACAATTCCACTTAACTCCCTATATAGGATTAATGCTAACCCGTCTCACCAAAATCAAAATAAACTTTTGCGTAAAAAAATAAACAAAAAAAGTTTTTTTATCAAGTTTAATTATGTTAATTGTTTTACCAAATTAGCATACTTATATAGTTTATAGTTTTCCATGTCAATATATATAGTTTATGATAATTAATAGAATTTTAATTTTTTTGGTAATTCCTCAAAAAATAAAAAATAAACCAAATTATATGGGGGTTTTCAACATATTTAATGTGACATTTTATAATTGGATTTTCGGTTTAGGAAATTTATTAATGTTAATATAATTATGGATATTGTAAACTTTTGTTATGGAAAATCTGTTGTATATCATTTAAATTTAAGAGATTCTAGCATCCATAAAAATAGTTTTGGAGATTTAATGGGTTAAAACTTTAATGGGTAGAGTTGTTTTTGGAAAAATCGGAATGTATAGATGTTGTTAAGATTTTATGGCAATAAATGTAATAAATGTTGGTCAATTTAAGAAAGTTTAGTATTTGAGTTTTTCTGCAATGTTATTTATGAAATTGTTTTAAGGGTTAATATTGTAAAAAAAAATTAAATAATTAAAACTTAAAGGGCATAGACTGTAGTTCAAAAATATTAATATAAATATATGCTACATGTTAGCTAAAATTGCTTCATAGTTTGGCATTTCTAATTCACGCAATGAACGGAGGGAAATGGATCAGACGCATACATGAACACAAATACATTTGGCATTACATTATTGCTAAACGAGGGTGCACAACATATATGAGTCATGAAATGGCTACTTATGAGGGTGCATTCTTTTTCTTAAAGAAAATGTCAAAATGACATGTACTGTATATGTATTTTATAGTCATTAAACAACGTGGTAATTGTTCAAAAATAACATGTGTATTTAAAATCTCAAAGTCGTGTAAAGTTTAACCCATCATTCGCAAAATTTTACTAACGTTTGTGAACCTTCATTAGCTTAGGCTACCTATGAGACTATATTTTAGTTACATTAATTGGTCGCTTCAAATTCACAATAGGTTACATCACGTTTCTAATGTTGTTTTTGATCAAAATGTTTCATTTTAACGAACCAAAATGCAGATTGTAGAGAATAGATTTAATGATAGTCGTTTAGGGTTTCATGGGTGATATAGAATATAAGGCTTTTAATGAACCAAAATACAGATTGTTGAGTATAGATCTAATGATAGTCGTTTAGGGTTTCATCGGTAATATAGAATGTAAGGCTTTCTAGTTTACAAACTCTTTTCTTTTTAATAACAAAGACCCTTTTAGACCTAGTTCTGTACAGCTCTTCATGCCGAAGATCAGAACATGTTATATGATTTCGTCCTAAGAATTTAATAATTTAATTTGGAAATAATCTGATTTTTCTCACCTATTCATATTCATTGTATTTGCTTATTGGGCGTAGAGCAAGAGACTCCAAATATGAATACAAATCACAAAGATTTTAACGATCTAAATAAATAGAAATTTTATGATCGATTCTTCTGCAAGTGTTGCAAGCTGGTACATTGTGCATGATTTATGCTTTTTTTATATACTCAAATTTTGGGATGAAAGAATTTGCATTTGGCTTTAATTGTTTCGTAGCTTTAATTGTTTCGTAGGTCTTTGGATTCAGTTTTTCATTTCTGATACTGACTATTGTTTTGCTTCATTGATCATGTTGTTTCTTTCACACCAAGCAACATAATAAACTCGTACAAAGAGGAGCCTGTACCAATATGTTATGACAATGATGGCTATTACCTACGTCTCTGTCTAAATATATTAAAAAGAATTGTTGTATAATTGTTGTGATCGGTAACAAGCAGTTCAATAGGAAAAACATTATTGTAAAAAAACAACAAAAAGTAAGTTAAAATTTATATAATTCTTAAAAAAATTTGGGGTATTTTCAAAAATATCTTTTTTTCTATTTCATTTTTTTTTAATATTCTTTTATGTTATCCATTTTCAAAATACACTTTTTAATATACAGACTAAATTCTAAACTCTAAATCCTACGTCGTTAAAACTATATCCCAAATGTATAATAGAGAACCCAAATTTAAAAAAAAATACTAAAAATTAATTTAACATATTGTAATTGTGTAAAAGAAGGTACAAATGAAAATGTAAAAAAAATGTGTGTTTTTGAAAAGAAGTATCTCAAATGGTCTTTTCTAACAAATTCTCAAAAAAATTTAATTTCATGTTTAATAATTTTAAAAAAATCATATATACATAATTATACAAATATTTTTAAGAAAATAAAAATATTAAATAATTAAAACCACCCAACCACTTCTATTTCAATTGCTCATATGGTTGGTAACCAAACGAGCGGTTGAATCTCACACCGTCCGTAATTGTGTTACAAATCAAACCCACAAATATTTAAAGCTACAGAAGCCACTATTGTGAACCCAAAGTCACGTTAGTAAGTTCGAAAGAGGATTGTCTTGTTGATTGTGAATAGATCAAGTCCTGCCAAGAGTCAACTATGTTTCTTTTGATATGGTTGTTCTATGTGTCGAGTTGATTACCTCAGTGTTTCACAAAAGACGAACCATTACAACTATTTACTAATGAATGATTCTGTTGATTTTTTTTTCCAACAAAAGATCAGCTCATATAAATTAATTAGAACGAAAATTGTTTACAAACATAGAATGATTCTCTTGATTAATAATTTATAAATATTAAACATTTTTTGATTTATAAAATTCTTGGTTTAGTCAAATAGTAAAACCAATCAGAACGCATAATAACCAAAATCATGGGTATAGAGCAGAGTTTTCAACGCGTCTAAGACCATCAACAACGAGGATGTTAAATTAATATATTTCAACAGTTTAATTGTTACAGTGAACCTGTTGAAAAAATGAAAAAGCTGAGCTGGATAAATATCAGTTGAAAATCTTTGAAAAAGTGGGTCCGCGAAGGACAGATGTCATTTGTAGAAACAAAGTTGTTATGCACGCATGTGTAGAGAGCGTTTTTACCACTCTTTTTTTTTCTTTTTTTTCTGCCAAAAAACAAATAAAGAAGACACTTTTAATTTTTTTTTTATCCTACTTTATCTATTTAAGACCAATTATTATATAACGAACAACTTTTTTCTTTTATTTTAATATCAAATTTTTTTATTTTTTGTAGTCTATAAATAGGGACTTGATTCATTTTATTTGAACATAGAAAATAGATATTTTCACTATAACTTTCAAATTATTCTACAATAAATTTTTGGTTATATTTTAATTTTTAAAACCTTTTTCCTATTCTAATCTTATTGTATTGTCATGTGCTTGTATCGTATTATATTTGAAGTTTTCGTAATTTCATTTGTTTTCACAATAATTATGTTTTTTTGCTGAAAATTATCTAACTTTTAATAATTTTATATATAATTCTAATGAATTGTTATAAATATGTAATAATAAAATTATAAAGAAAATAAGAATATGAAATTAAAAAATGGAGTAAGGTATTGAATGTTATTAAATAAAACTATTGAAAATGTTAAAATTGAATTGAGTGTTAAATGATTAGGTGGAAGAAAGAAAAAATGATGTGAAGTGTTAAAAATTGAGATGGAGGATGTTGAAATGTTATAACCATTCTACATGGTCTAAACTGGATCATGATACAACAATGATTATTCTATGGCACAAAACTGTTTAGTTTCCACAGAGAGTCCCACGCTTCTCCTTTATTGCTTCAGTAAGCTCTAGTTTCTGAAACATAAATAAATAGAACACGCGAACTTAATTTGTAACTTTTACAGTGAGAATAATTTACCCAATTATTACAATTTCTAACGAACTTTAATTTTTGTTTGAACTACCTACCTATGGAGTAACGGGTACATACATAAATCTACATAAATCTTCCAACAACTCCACAACTTGATTCATAGTAGGCCTTTCTCTAGTCGACTCTTTTATACAAAGACAAGCAATCCTAAAATACTCTTCCACTCCCTTGTCGCTACCAACAACACATCCAAAATCCAACATTTCGTAAAACCTATTTTGCTCCACCATGATCACAGCCCATTGAGCCAACCCAACCTCCTTATCATCAACAACAACCGGCAAATTCGGCCGTCTGCGCGTCGCCAATTCCAACATCAAAACACCGAAACTATAAACATCAGCTTTAACCGTCGCCGCGGTATTCCCTTCCCAATACTCGGGTGGCATGTACCCCATCGTTCCCGCCACTTGCGTCGACACATGCGACCTCGACGCACCCATCCTACGCGCCAACCCGAAATCGGCTATATGAGCCACGAAATTCGAATCCAACAAGACGTTACTCGATTTAATATCTCTATGTATAATCGGCTTCGGTAGTCCATGTAAATACGCTAAACCCTTGGCCACATCGCGCGTGACTATCACTCGCGTTGACCAAGTCAGCGGACTGTTCTCTTCATGAGTCTCGTGTAGCCAATAATCCAGACTACTGTTCTCTAAGAACTCGTAGATGAGGATCCGATCTGATCCCGAGATACAATAACCGAGAATCCTAACGATGTTCGGGTGGTTGAGACGACCAAGAGTCTCCATTTCTGCCGCGAATTCTCGGAATCCTTGTAAAGCGTCGTGATCGAGCTTTTTGACCGCGACTACGACGCTGTTAAAGAGCTGAGCTCTGTAAACGAGACCGAAACTTCCGTCGCCGACGATAAGATCCGATGAGAAGTTTTTGGTTGCTTTAATAAGTTCCGCCATAGATATTTCACAGATTGAAGGATCGAAGCTTGCGCTTTCCGTTACCATGTCGGAGGAGGTAAGATCCGGATCGGGGAAGTTATGATTCCGGGGAGGTTGGTCTTTGATTGCAGGACGGCGGCGACATACGAACGTAACGACTAAGATGAACAAGATTATCAACATGATGGTGGAGCTTGAGGCTGCGACTAGGATTGCTGTGGTTTTGTAATCCATGGATTCTGTCTTGGATTAGCGTGAGAGAAAGAGAGAGAGAGAGAGAGAGAGAGAGAGAGAGAGAGAGAGAGAGAGAGAGAGAGAGAGAGAGAGAGAGAGAGAGAGAGAGAGAGAGAGAGAGAGAGAGAGAGAGAGAGAGAGAGAGAGAGAGAGAGAGAGAGAGAGAGAGAGAGAGAGAGAGAGAGAGAGAGAGAGAGAGAGAGAGAGAGAGAGAGAGAGAGAGAGAGAGAGAGAGAGAGAGAGAGAGAGAGAGAGAGAGAGAGAGAGAGAGAGAGAGAGAGAGAGAGAGAGAGAGAGAGAGAGAGAGAGAGAGAGAGAGAGAGAGAGAGAGAGAGAGAGAGAGAGAGAGAGAGAGAGAGAGAGAGAGAGAGAGAGAGAGAGAGAGAGAAGAGTAAGGAAGAGTAAGGTGGTTTGATTGAGTCGTAGATAAGGCGAGTCAACGATTTTTGCTGGACAAGTCTACGCAGGTAGCACGTGTCCGATTGATATTGGCGGTTAAATGGGATTAGTGTAAAATGCATGAAAAATTTCCGGTTTGATTTAGAATATTCGTTGGTGCTCCAATAAAAATAAAAAATACAATTAGAATAATTTTAAAACGTGTTAAGGGGATTAACAAAACAAATCTAAAGTCATTTTTTTTACGTGCCGAATATGAACTTTTCTTGACATAAAATAAAAATCTAGATCAAGTGATTTCGTGATCAAGAGATTAACTTATTGCCTACCAAAAAAAATCGACTTTAGCCGTTTCTAGATTTTTTCCCAATATATAAGCTGTTAATTTTAAAATAAACATAACTGAAAAGGAATAAATTGAAAAGGAATCAACAAAAATAAACATAACATAAATAAACATAGCTGTTTATTTTAAAATAAACATAACATAAATAAACATAATTTTAATGGAAAAAATAGTACTGAACAAGAGATATATAAATTGAAAAAGAATAAAAAAAAAAAAAACTGGAAAATAGCACTCTAGAGACTCATTACAGAATTAAGTCGTTTATGATTAAGATATTGAGTTCCAAACAGACTGAATTTTATACATAGACACTACTATTAAGAGAAAATATGGTTTTAAGCAGTTTTGTTGGAATAAGTGTATAGAGTAGATTTTTTTTTGTTATGTGAATTTATAATATACTTTGGAATTGTGTAAATGCAAGTTATGTGCAATTTAGCTAGAGAAATAACCATCGTTTGTGGAATTGTGGGCAAAAAGTGGTAGATGATATTCAATTAACATTAACAAGAACAAAAAAGTTCACATTAAAAACACTGAAATTAGAATATGAGTTATGTTGGATGAGTAAATTTATTAGACATACATTGAGAAAAGTTGCATGGTTGACAAAACCCTTTATTAAGCTAATTTTACAAACCAAAATTATACTAAATAAAAGTAGAAGCCGTAAGCTCATAAAGCTGTCCATATAGGATTTTAAACCACTTATCACGATTCAACATGTCACTTATTAAAAAATTTAAATTTTCAGAATTTTCTATATTAATTTTTTTTAAAGACCAACCGGAATCAGACATCTCAATATTTAATATTTTTGAAATTATGTTAAATATCTATATCAAAATACTTATAAATAATTGTATGTACAACATCCCACATAAACTAGAAAATTTTAGACGATGGCTAGAAACCATTAGAAATAAGAGTACGTAACCCCTACATAGTATATACAAGGAAGAATACATGTGTGACTGAAGATTAGGAGAGGAAGAAGCACGTGACTACAAATGTATATAAGACTAGACTCTGTTCGTTATCAAGTTTTAGGCATGGATTGTGAATTGTAACCGCAACATATGGTTGTTGAGAGAGAAGAGTGATGATCTAGAAACATGTTCTAGAGCTCTTCGTAACAAACATTGTATCGATACATTTAGATAATAAAGAGAGTACTTCTTCTTTCCTATCAATTGGTGCGTCGTGACTATGATCTTTATCGCGAAGAGGATTTAGGGTTCTGAAATTGGGGATTTAACAAAATCAAAGAATTGGAAGCTCAACAATGGTGACACAACAAGAATTATCACCGATTAGAGAATTATCGGCGGTGGAACAAGCGGCGGCGTCTCTTGTGGAGGTTTACGATCAATTGACGGATGTGGGGAACAATATTCGTCATTTTGACTCTCGTACGGATGTGAAGCTCGAATCATTATGAACCGAGTTGGGCGCTAAATTTGAGAGTCAAGATCAAAGATTGCTAGAGATTGGACGCAAGATGGATCTGTTGCTGCAACACTTACCAGGAATAGCGACAGTACGTGAGGTTGGTGGTTCAAGTAATTTAGGAGCTGCAAGATCGCAAGATCCACTTAATCAGGTACCAAACTCTTACTTGGAACCATGTCGTAGTGTTATTAGGCATGATTAAGGGAGAATCTTCTCAAGAATGTTGCCGTGTTCGAAGGAATTGGGATCTATAAGCTGGATTGCGCGTGTGGAACATTTCTTTATTATGGGGGCTATAACGATGCAGAAAAGTTGGTGTTAGTATCAATCAGCTTACAGGGAGAAGCTTTGAGCTGGTACAATTAGGAAATCAACAGAAGAGAGTTTGAGAGCTGGCACCAGTTTAAGGCAGGACTATTGTTGCGCTTTGGTAATCTAAAGATAAGAGGGCCTAGCCAGAGTCTATTATACATTAAACAGACAGGATTCCATAGCAGATTATGTTCAAAGGTTTGAAGATCTATCCTCTCAAGTGATTGGATTAGATGATCAGAAGTTGGAAGGGATCTTCTTGAATGGATTAACGGTAGAAATGCAAAAATTGGTTCGTATGCAGAAACCAAGAAACTTACTTGAGATAATTGCATAAGCTAGAGCCATGGAGGATAGTATTATGAGAAGGGTTGTGAGAAAAGAATTGTTGTTAGCTACTAAAGAAAACAAAGAGAATCAGATTCCGACTTACAACGGCAATCCAAATCACAACGCCAACAGTTGGAAAACTAAAACCATCACTACTGATGTGTCATAAGTGAAAGACAAACCAGCGATTAGAGGAGATCAACGACCTAGACAACACAACTCGAACGCTGAATTGGATGAGAAAAGAAGGAAATTTTTATGCTTCAAGTGCGACAGACCATGGTCTAGAGATCACTCATGTCCTAACAAAGAACTAAGATTGCTAACAGTTTTTAACAGATATGAAGTGGAAGTATTAGAGGGGAATGGCGAAGAAGGTGATATAGTAGAACAGATAGGAGAATACATGGCACTGTCTTCCAATTCTTTATAAATAAGATTAATATGCAATAACAGAGCTTCCATCTGTTATTCCATCTGTTATTCCAATGGTTGAGAAGCATTATAAGACAATGGCTGAGAACCATTATAAATAAGATTAATATGCTTCAAACTACGAATGAAAAGAAAATTTGATTTATCAGACGTCCAAATTTAAAAGTTTTATTTGGTTTATTTTAGTGAATTAAAACTTTTAAAAAGTTTTAAAATATTATAATATTTTAAAAATTAAAAGTATCAACAATATTGAAACTTTACATGTAGTTTAAAAGTTTAAAATATTATAATTATTGAAACTTTTTAAAGGTTTAAATATTAGAAATATGAGGAACATCTAGAGATTGATGTTGAGAAGAAATAGATATCACCTACATATCACTCCATGGTACCTGGTAAAATCTATATTCCAAAACTAAATGAACAAATCTAAAATAACTACCAAAATCTTTTGTGTTAGTATCCTAAAATATATTGTTTTAGGAAAGATATATTAATCTTCGTCTCTATATAAGACGTGTCCAAGTCTTTAATTTCCGTTCATTCACAAAAAAAATTTCCAGCGTCAATATTTTGAGTTTTAAAATTTATGCTTTTTATTTTTCATTATCTTTTAGTGTTTCAGATTTGAAACCCTTCAAGAACATGTGAAACATAAAAGTCAAGACTGTACAACTTTTAAAATACGGATGTTGTGAAACAATTAAGTAGTTATAATTGATTTTCTCTTACTATTCTTTCAAATAGTCACGGTTTTTTTTATGTTAGTACTTATATATACATTATTTATAATATATACTTATATAGTGTTCTTTTGTTGCATGATTATTTTTTTTTGTTTTTTTTAAACTATGATTATATTGTTACACGTAGTCTATTGGTATTAAATCATACCAATAGACTGGGAAAGAGGCTAAATAAATATATCTTTCAGAGATAACATGGATTACAAAGAAATGTAATCCAATATAAATGAACTATATTTTAAATAATAAGAAGTAATAGGTCAACTATTAGCTAAAATATTCATGACAAATACATGAAGGGAATTATGGATAGTCTATTGGTATTAAATCATAATAATGAATTATGCAGTGAACTGGGAAATAGGCTAAATAAATATAACTTTCAGAGATAACATGGATTACAAAGAAATGTAATCCAATATAAATGAACTATATTTTAAATAATAAGAAGTAATAGGTCAAATATTCCTGACAAATACATGAAGGGAATTATGGATAATGCGAATTCAAGCAAGGTATATGCCGATCAGACATAATATTTACTCATGTAAAATTCTTGGAACATAATTTCTGATGGTCGTAATGCTTTTATCCATTGCAGAGTAGGTATAGTGGACGGATTTGATCCTTTTGACAACTATATATTGGTCATTCAGTTCATGAAGTTTAAATATTTTTTTAGTGTTTTTATTCCGTTTGATGGTTTACGAGTTTAATAAAAAATAGATAATCACTAATCCAGATTATGTTATAAATACTATACCAAATAAATATTTAAACAATTAAAATCGTAGTTTTTACATATATTTTTATTTATTGGACTAAAATATACAATCTTGAATAGGAAAATTTAATACTAAAAACATAATTATGAGATGGAAAACATGACATATACCCGATATGGTAGAATACATATCCTAAATTAGACATATCTTCTTGCGTTTACTATTTCTTATAGTAGAATTGTCTTTACAAAAAGAAATTTAATCATTTTTGTCTAAACCAAATTAAATACTAAATTGGTACAAACTAATTATGAAAGTTAATAACATTCCTAAAAAATATGTTTACAAACATAACCTACATGTAATAAATTATAAATATGTTAGTAAACTTAGTTTTTAAAATCAATGCTGCACATATGTCCAATATTTATGTTTTCTGAACGTCTTTGGTTTCGTAATAATATATTACAATTTTTAACCGTTTTTTCTAACCAAGTAATAACGAATTGATCAGAATCACCAGTTTGTAAGTTCGTAAAAATCTGCAGTTCCATATTGAAAACTATTTTTTTCCCTGCCACTGAGTTAACAAATTCCAGCAAGTGAGAATCATATCCGACACAAAGTTATCCTCAAAACTGACCATGATTAGTATGTAATCCGAACCAAACCCATCCACTAAGTATTATACATCGAACGTTGGGATGGTTTCATCAAGCTTGTTCACTGGACCTATCCAGATATCGTAATAATCTAAACATAAGATCCTCAATAAACAGCTTTTGTTTCAAAGAAAAACGAAATCAAAATTTTTAAAAAGTCGTAAATAATTTTAAATGAAGAGTCAGAAATCTCGTGTGGAAAATCGACGCTCATCGCGTCTTCAAAGACACTAGCGATCGAAATATATTTTGATTTCATCACTCTCCTCCAAAACTAATATCAAATCGTAAAAACCAAACCTCGGAAGCAAAAAAAGAAAAATGCAGATTTCAATATAAGAACAGAACACAAGCGACGAGATTTGAAGTAGAAGACAGAGGAGGCAGAGAGAAGAAGATGACTTTATTATATAGGGCACCAAGTATTTACCCTAATTTTGATTTTATTGGGCTTTCAGGCCCAATGTGAAAATGGGTTCAGAATTAAAAATGCCCAAAAACGTTTGAAGGTTATATAAATTGAACGAAATTAGGTTTTTTTTTTATTTTTTTATATAGTTCACTTCTCTTTCGCCGCAGGACTCATCGGAGTTTTCAGGTTCGTCTCTCTTCTTCCACTCCATTTTCGAATATCTATGATTCATATACTTTGTTAGAATCTTACTATTCGTCTCTCTGAAACGTTTATTAGAATCCATATGAATCGTTTGATTAGAATTTAGTCTAGAGATCTGGTTATAGAGTTATCTGATTGGAGTTTTGATTTATGATACATTAGGAGGAGAGAAGAATGTCTCACAGGAAGTTTGAGCACCCAAGACATGGTTCTCTTGGTTTCTTACCAAGGAAGAGAGCTAACCGTCACAGAGGAAAGGGTGAGTCTTTTTTCTTATTCAGTTTTTGATTCAGTGTTATTGAAATGCTTACTTTGGTTTCTATCAAGTTGCTCTCTTTTTGCTTACACACCAAAAAGGTTACTCTTTTATGGATTTGTTTTGGTTTGCTTTGCTTACACGTTATTGTTGGATCATCAGTGAAGGCTTTCCCCAAGGATGATCAAACCAAGCCTTGCAAGTTCACAGCTTTCATGGGTTACAAAGCTGGTATGACCCATATTGTCAGAGATGTCGAGAAGCCTGGATCCAGTAAGTGAATTTGTGTTTCATTCTGATTTGTTTTTTTCAGAGATACATGAGTTCAAATAGTCTTTTAACTTTGTTTTTTTTTATTCTTGTGTAGAGCTTCACAAGAAGGAGACATGTGAGGCTGTTACCATCATTGAGACACCTGCTATGGTTGTTGTTGGTGTTGTTGCTTATGTGAAGACCCCGAGAGGTTTGAGGTCTTTGAACACTGTCTGGGCACAGCATTTGAGTGAGGAGGTTAGGAGAAGGTTCTACAAGAACTGGGCTAAGTCTAAGAAGAAGGCTTTCACTGGCTACGCCAAGCAGTATGAATCTGAGGATGGCAAGAAGGGTATCCAGGCTCAGCTTGAGAAGATGAAGAAATACGGAACAGTTATCCGTGTTTTGGCCCACACTCAGGTAATATTGCTTATTGAATGTTTAGCATTCATGTTAAACATCTTTTACATTGCGTGCTTGCTGACAATTCTATGTTACAGATCAGGAAAATGAAGGGACTGAAGCAGAAGAAAGCTCACATGATGGAAATCCAGATCAATGGTGGTACCATTGCCCAGAAAGTTGACTTTGCCTACAGTTTCTTTGAGAAACAGATCCCAATTGATGCTGTTTTCCAAAAAGATGAAATGATTGATGTGATTGGTGTGACCAAGGGTAAGGGTTATGAAGGTGTTGTTACCCGTTGGGGTGTGACAAGGCTTCCACGTAAGACCCACAGGGGTCTACGTAAGGTGGCTTGTATCGGTGCGTGGCATCCAGCTAGAGTGTCCTACACTGTAGCTAGGGCTGGTCAGAACGGTTACCATCACCGAACTGAGCTGAACAAGAAGATTTACAGGTTGGGCAAAGTTGGTTCAGAGACTCATTCAGCCATGACTGAATACGACAGGTCAGTAGAATTTAATCTTTATCTGTCTCTTACTTCTGTTTTGTATTGCCACCTCAACTGATTGTGATGTTTTGTGGCTATGATATAGGACTGAGAAGGAAGTGACTCCAATGGGAGGATTCGCACACTACGGTGTGGTGAAGGAAGATTTCTTGATGATTAAGGGTTGCTGCATGGGTCCAAAGAAGAGAGTTGTGACTTTGCGCCAGTCGCTGCTTACGCAGACATCTCGTCTTGCCATGGAGGTGATTAATGTCAAGTTTATTGATACCTCCTCCAAGTGGGGACATGGTCACTTCCAGACCTCCCAGGAAAAGGCCAGGTTTTTGGGTCGTGCAACAACCAAGGCTTAAACAAGTTCTCTCTTTCGTATTAGCTCTTCTTTGAAAGTCTTGATAAGATATTCTTTTGAAACATTTTTCGTTCGCAGTTTTGTGTTTTAGTTATTTGGTGAATTTGAACATTTTTCTTTTGCTTCCTTAAACTATTCTTTCTCGAAATTTCTTTTCATTTAATTATTCTGACTCGGATTCTGAGTATAAAGATTGCTTACATTATTTTTCCGCAAATCCAAAAGATGCAAATTTACCGAGTTGAACACCTAACTAGAGTCTATCCATGACTTGTTTGATTTTTTTATGAAAGGGATGCACATGCATGCTCGTTGACTTAATTTTGACATGTTCCTTTTGATCGGTTTGGTTAATTAGACCAATAATCAAATCTATTTCTAACATACATGCACTAATTAATTAAAGAAGATTATTATTATTGATATCCAAAATTTTAACATCTTATGCTTATTTTGTTTTGTTAAATTATTAATTCACTTTTAATAATAATGAATATTTATTTTATATTGATGCACATATTGTTTATAATATAACTATAATATAAATTGTGTAGAATTGGAGTCCTAATTATTATGGAATAGATAGTTAAATCCCCTTTATAATAAAACGGAAGTACACAACATTGTTAGTACACAACATTGTTTTGTAGACTATATAATTTTAATAAGTTGGTTACAAATAGGTTATACATTAATTGATAGATTAATTGGTTACAAATATGTTACACCGAAAATCTTAAAAAGAATATTCTAAAGAATCATATCATCTAACTTACCCTATTAATTTCTTTTATTAAATTATTCATCAAATAAAATCTTTTGATATCTAACTTAACATATTAATTTGTTAATTATCATTATATTTCACCTCTCAGTTTTATATATAATCCTATTTTGTGAAACAAATAAATTATCATATTATTTATTGTAATTAAAAAATAGTTTTATTTCTGGATATAACATAAATTGAATTTTTAAAAACAAATATAAATTGTTCAATCTATAAAATATTCAAGCTTTAGTAATATTATTCTTTAAAAATAATATATATTGAATTAAAAATTTTACTGAGTAGCGGATCAAAATTTGACTATTTAAATTCAATTTCATATTTTTTGTTGAATTTTATAATATTATATTATATAATAAATTTTAAATAATTTATTTTGAAATATTTTTAATATATGAAACTTGATATAAAAGTTAGAAACTATAAACACTCTAAATTGATTTGTTATAGCAATGTCAATAATATGTCACTATAATATGAAAGAATTTCAAGAAACCAAGTATATTAAAACAAAAAGTATAACAATATATTAAATTACTCATATATAATAACTCGCTTTTTAAAAACTAAATTTACAAAATTATGTCTTATAATGACATTCAAGTCATGATGTAGAATATACACTGTGGAAATAACTTCACATATATAACCTAATACAACATATCAAAATTTTATTTTAAAATATAAAATATACAAAATTTTGTATAAAATAAAATTTAACCAGTGTTATAGCACGGGTACTTATCTAGAATCATTAACAATATAAAACTTACAAAATAGGTGTCTTTTTTCAAGCCATCATATTTAGCATATATTTTTATTGCATAATATTTTATCCAAAAAAACTTTTAAAAACAATCATATAAATTATATTTTATATAAAATTTCAACCCGTACACTAGCACGGGTCTTAATCTAGTTGTGTTTTTAAAATGGAATGTGTAAGATTAAAATACGGTTTAGTAAAAAAATAAAAGGTACCAAAATACTTTTCTAGAAAATATGTGAAATACCACTTAAAATTCAAATATCATCAACAAAGTTTTAAATTTATTTTTATACTCATGTATTTATGCGAGTCTTATCTAATTATCCATAAAATTTAAAGTAAAACTCACTCTCAACATTCAAGAAGAACAAAACCAACCCACAAAAGACATAACAAGTCCATAAAGTAACTAACAAAACCTACTATAGCCAAGCCATGGTACCTATCTATTGATATTTTATAATTTTTGATTTTAAGAATAATAGTTTGAAGAAAGCACATGAACTCTTTTACAAGACTATATACTCTACTTAATCCACAATAAACAAAAAAACGAATAGTACTAATACGAAATGGAAATGAAACTAAACCAAACTAAATTGAATAAAACACAAACCAAATCGTATTTATTTTGATTGAAATTTTATTTAGGGAAGTTTACTGTAAAGCTTAGAAAAGGTAAAAAAATGACTAGAATGTCTTTGTCTTTTTGAAAATTTAAATGACATATGAACCCTTTGGAAGGTGTGTTAGAAAATAATAATTTACAAGTGTACCATTAAAAAGCGATGCCACATATCTGTTTTTAACACAACTGTTCAAAGTTTTGGAGGGGGGAACTCTCATTCATATAACCTATTTAACGATAGACATATTTTTTCCGACAGAGTTATATAAATATTGGCAGACTTATTCGATAGAGTTTTATAATTAAGTAGATTAATTTGATTGAGAAAGATTAAAGATGGCAGACATTAAAAAAACTGGCAGAGTTATGGTTATCGGTAGATATATTGGATAGATATATTGTAATGATGATAGAATCATTCTTTTTTTATAGAGATATTAGTACAATGGTGAAAGATATAATATGCTTATGTCGAGTAGCAGTTTTGTTTGACATATTTATATAGTCATTATGGTAGACATATACACTGAGATAGATTTATATGACAGATATAGTTACGCGATGGTAGATATTTTCATACGGATAGATATAATTAAAAACGATAGAGTTATGAGTTAATGAAGTGGTAGACATATTTGTTACTAAAATAACAAAAGTTAAGTAGAATTAAACATATAGACGTGATAAAGTTAATTGGTTTGACAGAGTTATACAATTTAGGGGTGGGCTTTCGGGTACACTTTCGGGTTTCGGGTTGGGTATTTAGGGGTGGGCTTTCGGGTACTCTTTCGGGTTTCGGGTCGGGTATTTCGGGTTTTCGGGTTTAGAAACATAAGACCCATTCAGATATTTTTAGATTTAGGGTTGGGTTCGGATAAACACCCATCGAGTTTAAGTATTTTTGGGTTTCACCCAAAGCCTCAAATTATATTTTGGTTCAGATCGGATTTGTAATTTTTTAATCCAAACCAAAGTAAAAGAGCCAAAAATCAATCCGAATTCAAAAAAAAATGAAATCAATCCAAATTCATTAAAAATGATTATAATCATAAAAAAAAAACAAAGATATCAAACCAAATTGAATTCATGAAAAGAAAAGGATAATTCTAAATAACAAAATATCAAATTCACGAGCCGATAATTTTTGACTTCTTAAAACATCAAATGGCATCAAATTCAAAGTTGAACTATATAATCTATATCTAAATTAACATATGAAAATTGACATATTAAAAAATGAAAACTAATTTATCTTGTAAGTTGTAATAGTGATTATAAAATTACTTCTGAAACTTGTATATTAACTCAATCTATTGTTAGATATATATATATATATATCTTTGGATAGTTTTGGGTATTTGTTCGGGTGTTCGGGTATCCCAATCGGATTTGGGTACCCATTTCATTTACTAAAAGCATCCAATTGGATATTTTAAAAGTTCAAATTTAGGTTCGGATCGGGTATTTTTAATCGGGTTCGGGTTAAACTTTCGGGTTCGGATATTTTGTCCAGCCCTAAAACTATTGATGTTTTAGGTAAAAACAAAGCATTTTAGTAAATATGCTGTGTTTTCTTTTAATATTGGGTTTATATACTATCTTAATTTATAGTAATATTTTAAAACAAGGTAGTAGTGCAATGGTTAAAGTCTTTTATAAATGTGTTTCATGACTATGGTTTGAAGCTTAGCGGTTGCCAAACATTGATTTTTATAGCAAATTTTGACTTGGTCGCAGCGACTAACCTCTACCTCTTCACCGCCGTCACTATCCTCCAAAACCATTTCAAACCGGATCGTACACATCAAAGCAGATTATGAAAAATAACATTTTAGATCTTTCTTAATGTCAATTATATATCAAAGCAGATTCGTACTTTGGATCTTTGTTAACGTCAATTACTATCTCCATTCCAGCAATATTAGCACCGTCAATGCCAGAACAAGTTCAGATTAGTTGGCTTCGCCGAATTATTTACTGAAAAGGTTCATAAACCTCCTTGTTTGAAGCCAACGTCCACCATCGATAGACACATACATGAAAAAGATTAAAAATACATATACAATCTGAAAGAAAGATATAAACTCATGAATCCACAATTGTTTCTAACATATATTTTTTGCTAATTAAATATGAGATCAAACCATTTTTAAGTCGGTAAAACAATAAATCTTTCATAGAGGCTTAACAACATTTTCTACAGAATCTTGGGCTAGAATAATCTAACAAAACAACATAGATCCGGATCCAAGAACTTACCATATCTAGCCTAGATCTGAAAATTAGTTTGAGTGGAGAAGACCTAAACCTAGGTAGCTGAAACCAATTCACCACCCACCGTAAGAACTAAGAGCCAAGGATGGCTAAGGTCTAAGGATTGACAAGCCATGGAATGTTCTGAGGATCGGAAGAAGAAGAGACAATAGTAGAAACAAAAGCCCTCTAAATTTTAGATCTTTAAATTTAAACAAAATAAATTCACACAAAGATCCACCAGAGATATAACAAGACAAAATCAACAACCGGTGTTGATAAAACCACCGACGTCGAAAATATAGCTGGCCGTCAATGTTAATGGAATGAAGATCTACCGTAGACAAAACAAGACAAAGGTGATTTTTTACCTTTTATTTGTTATTTATTTATTTTTTAATTGTAATGACATGATAGTAAATAACAGAAAAACAAAATGCTTTATAGTATTTTTCCAACTTATATGTGTTATTTGAGAAAAAGTTTGGTTGGATGTGCTATTAGAGTAAATGCACAATTTTTATGTGTTGTTTGAGTAATTTTTTTATTTATTTATTAAACTAAAAATTTAAGAAACCGAATTCCCAATTTATTTTTTTAAAAAGGAAGGTCTAACCCATAAATTGCATATATTAAAACAAATTGAATCAAAGAACTAACCAAGAAACTGGTATCAGAAACACACAAAATAAACCAAGACTGAATTGGAATGGTTTAAACATAATGCTTATAACGCGTGCGACAACAACTGCAACTTCTTTTGCTTGTTAATGTTCTCTCCCATTTCCTGGGTTCACGACGAGTATTAATTGCTCTTTGCTTATGGTTTTATCTCAAAGACTATTCCTTTCACGAAAATCTCACTCTTTTGCAAGTGCCCATGTTACCAAATCTCATAATTCTATCCCCAACCCGGTTAAACATCTTGAATCGGATCTGGTCTGTAACGCACACCACGCGTTCGACGAAATTCCTGACTTAAATGTCATTTCTGCTACAGCGGTGATTGGTCGCTTTGTGAAGCAAAACAGGCATGTAGAGGCAAGTCATGCCTTCAAAAGATTGTTGTGTTTGGGCATAAGGCCAAACGAGTTCACGTTTGGCACCGTCATTGGGTCTTCTTCATCTTTGAGAGATATCAAATGGGGTAAGCAGCTACATTGTTATGCATTAAAGGTGGGGCTTTCGTCGAATGTGTTTGTGGGTAGTGCTGTTTTAAACTGTTATGTGAAGCTGAGTACGCTGGTAGATGCTCGTAAGAGTTTTGATGATACCAGAGACCCAAACGTAGTTTCCATTACCAATTTGATAAGTGGGTATCTTAAGAAACATGAGTTTGAGGAAGCCCTTTTGTTGTTTAGAACAATGCCGGAGAAAAGTGTTGTTACTTGGAACGCAGTTATTGGAGGGTTTAGCCAGACAGGGCAGAACGAAGAAGCTGTAAATACGTTTGTGGATATGTTAAGGGAAGGAGTGGTGATGCCTAACGAATCAACCTTTCCTTGTGCTATAACAGCCGTGTCCAATATAGCCTCCCAGGGTGCTGGTAAAAGTATACACGCCTGCGTTATTAAATTCTTGGGTCAGCAGTTTAGTAATGTTTATATTGGGAACTCTCTGATAAGTTTTTACTCAAAATGTGGAAACATGGAAGATAGTCTTCTGGCTTTCAACAAGCTCCGAGAAGAAGAGCGGAACATTGTATCTTGGAACTCTATAATATGGGGTTATGCGCATAATGGAAGAGGAGAAGAAGCTATAGCCATGTTTGAGAAAATGGTCAGCGACACAAACCTGAAACCAAACAATGTGACACTTCTTGGACTATTATTTGCATGTAACCACTCGGGCCTAATTCAAGAAGGTTACATGTATTTTAACAAAGCAGTGAATGGTTATGATGATCCAAACCTGCTACAACCAGAGCATTATGCTTGTATGGTGGATATGCTCTCTAGGTCAGGTCATTTCAAAGAAGCAGAGGAGCTTATCAAAAGTATGCCTCTTGAACCAGGAATTGGATTTTGGAAGGCTCTGCTTGGGGGATGCCAGATTCACTCAAACAAGCGTCTGGCANAGTTTTTACTCAAAATGTGGAAACATGGAAGATAGTCTTCTGGCTTTCAACAAGCTCCGAGAAGAAGAGCGGAACATTGTATCTTGGAACTCTATAATATGGGGTTATGCGCATAATGGAAGAGGAGAAGAAGCTATAGCCATGTTTGAGAAAATGGTCAGCGACACAAACCTGAAACCAAACAATGTGACACTTCTTGGACTATTATTTGCATGTAACCACTCGGGCCTAATTCAAGAAGGTTACATGTATTTTAACAAAGCAGTGAATGGTTATGATGATCCAAACCTGCTACAACCAGAGCATTATGCTTGTATGGTGGATATGCTCTCTAGGTCAGGTCATTTCAAAGAAGCAGAGGAGCTTATCAAAAGTATGCCTCTTGA
>NC_025695.1:35782308-35784520 GCF_000633955.1 Camelina sativa
TGCTTGGGGGATGCCAGATTCACTCAAACAAGCGTCTGGCAAAATTAGTAGCGTCTAAGATCTTGGAGATGGATCCCAGAGATGTTTCATCATACGTAATGCTTTCAAATGCTTACTCTGCCGCGGGAAAGTGGCAGAATGTGTCAGAGATAAGGAGGAAGATGAAGGAAATGGGTTTAAAGCGTGTCACAGGATGTAGTTGGATTGAAGTTAGAGACCAAGGTCGTGTCTTTGTGAATGCTGACAAGAAGAACGAACTCAAGGGTGAAGTGTATAGGATGTTGACACTTATTACACAACATCTTAGAGGAAGATGAATGTGGTTAAAAGTTGCGAATGCAACTCTTAACATGTATAACACAATCTCCTTGTGGGCTTCTATGCCGATCTCGTAATAATTTTGTTAGTGTAAGTTATATTATTAATAGATTCTCTTATAAGACTGAATTGCATAGAAATTACTTCAAACAAACAATTAAACAAGAATGTGTCTCTCCCTATCTGTCTACTCCTCTCTCTCTATCTCTTTGCTAAAATGCTAAGAAAAGAAAAACGCGTAGCAAAATGTGATTTTTGTTGGGAGACTCATTAATTTAAAGGTTTCCTCAATTTACTGAAGGGTGAAAGAGAAAAGTGGAACAATTTTGAAACTCCATTGACGTGTTTGCCCAACCTTAAACACTCAAGAGTACAATTAATGTTTTTGTTCCATACATACTCAGAACAAGAGTTTGAAAGTCACTGTTTCTAAGTACAAAGCCCCTTTTGAGTTTTGACAGTGCCTATAAAAATGAAGTACAGATTGCCTTGTTTATAAATTATAATTACGATAAAAAAAAAAAAGTAAAAACTGGGTTTATTAAAAAGATTTTAAAACCACATTGGTCTCTCACCATTTCCCATGTAAAAAATTTCGGTGGATGAATCGTGTGAGCCCATTTCAATCTCTCTACTGAGTCTACCCCAACCTAACCGTACCTCCAAGAACTTTCCAGTTTCCACCACTCGGTAGCGCGTGAGTACCACCGCCGGATCCCTCCCATGGCGTTCGAAGGATTCCCACCTCTAATCGCAGACCAGCTCCACTACTTACTCAATCACTCTCCTGATTCCATCAAGGTAATAATAACATCGCCCAATTTCAAACCGGATTCAAGCTTCGAATCATCTCCTCAATTTGTTCAGAGAATTAGGGTTTCATAAGTCGTAATAGTCCCGATTTTGTTTCCATGTAGATTGAAAATGTCTGGTCTGGTAACAAGATTAATCCCAAGATCCTCGATCGCTTTACTTTGGTGATACCTTACTGTCTTGAAACGATTAAATGTAAGTTGTTTTTTTTTTTTCTCTTCGGCGATTTTTGGTTAAATTTTGAAGCTGAAGTTCTTTTTATTAATTTCGTGTTCATATCGTATCGGCAGGGGATGTTATTTACAATTCAGAGTATGCATTTGATCCTCCTGATTTCGTATTTGGACCCGACGATGAAGATTTTATGCCGTGTACTAGCACTATTACTTCTGATGATGATGATCATATATCTTCGCTGAAGAAGGCTTTGTCTGAGTGGGATAACGAGGATTCCACGCGGTTGCTTGCTCTCATTCAAGGATTGAGGTGGTTTCCTTCAAATCTAACCCTTTTTATTTAGGCTTCTTTTTTATCTTTTTTTGCGTTTGAGTAATCGATGTTTCTCTTTGAGCAATGTATTGTTTAGGGATCAATATGTGGCCTACCAAAGAAGGCGTGTCGGCCAAGTTGATGATGATCGCGTCAAGTTTGAGATTAGTACCGTGTTAACTCGCAAGGTATCATGCAGGCATTTACACCTTCATAGCAAATGTTTGGTGTGTTATATTGTTTCCGTTTAATGTTAGGCTTGTCAACTGTAACCACCATTTTTAGTTAGAACTTCCATTGTAATCATTGTTAATGTTCTTCTCGTTCCTCTATTCTCAGGGAATTGAAATGCAAATGGCTTCAGGAGTTGACAAGGTATATATTGCTCTTAAGATTCTTTGTGAAGTAAGACGCATTGTATGCATTTGACTTTCTATTACCTTTAATTTTTAGTGTAGCCAGAGGAAGTCAAGTTTGCAGTACCTCTTGTGATGGATATGAACATCAACAAAATGGTTGTTGGGTGCCCTTGGAAGCATCAGCAGAAAATTTATCTTCAGGTTTTCTCCTCGTTCCTATATAAGTCTTTTTT
>NC_025695.1:35784894-35788316 GCF_000633955.1 Camelina sativa
TTTTTTTTTTAATTTAAAAATTGCTAGCATCCTTAATAAACTGGTTACGGATGCAGGTAGTGTACCCGATTCTTCGGAAATTTGAATCAACAGCTTCAGCACCTCGTTTGAGATTAGTCTCATCTTCTGAATTAAAAGCGCTATTCTCTGTTGAGGATGTTAAACTTCCTCCGTGGATGGACGGGATGTAAGTTACATGTGCACACAGTTTACGATACCTGCAAACCATGCATGTTCTAATCGCTATGTTTAACTCCCCCCTTAAATTTATATTTCCAAGGTGCTTGGCTGAATATCTTCCCCATCTCGAAGAAACCCTTGAGAGACAAGTAAGTTGAACTAAATCTTCTTACACATACAAGATTGTATTTAATTTCTTGATATGAGGGCCTTATCAAGCTTAGTTTCTAGATCCAGGAAGCTGTTTCTGCAATTGATTTAAGGAGGAGTTTTATTGAGGCATTGACTATTTTTCTTGGAAGACCTCTTGAAGCTAATCCTGTAAGCATTTCTTGGTACGCCTTGGCATATATGTTTAGAGATATTTCCGAGCTGCTTAACTTTCTTATTTGTTTTTCTTGCTAGACCTTTTGCCGTCAGGCTACATTCCTTACTGCCTCTGGACAATTTACTTTCATGGTAATTACAATCACTATTCAGGACTTGTTGTTTTTAAAAAAAAAACAAATTATACTCAAGCTTTGCCAAAGTGGATTTTGGGTTCAATTGCATTTATTCATGTTTCAAACATGTCTTCTAGAGAACTCGTTTCACAGTAAATATGTAGGAGTGGATAACTAGGGTTTTGGCTTTGTTGTAGGTTCATTTCTTCTTTTCAACTCAATTTCCAAAGCAGCAACCAACTCTAATGCTTCAGAGTTGTCAGGTATCGAACTATTTGTTAACGAATCAAACAAAAGGCTTTGGGTTTCTCTTTGTTTCTTTAGGTATTAAGAATTGATAAGCTTTTTGATTTACAGCATTTGAACCAATCGAGCGTACCTGTAAAATCAAACCTCCTCAGTGAGTATCCATGGAGTCCAAGATGGGAAGTGGGTCGAATGGCTGAGCGACTGTGGTTAGTCTCTTTGGACTCTTTCTTAGATATCTCATTAACTAATTCTCCATCCTAACATTCAAGAGCTTACTACTTTTTACAGTGATTTCTTGACCGATGAGGCTGTGAACTTCAAAAAATATTGTAACGAAGTTGTGCTCCAACATTAGAGTATTGTCTTAAATATCTTTGTCACACTCCCCCTGCTATGTTAACTCAAATGGAGTACATTTCTGTTTCAAGGGAAATACTGAATGACAATTATAAGCGCTTTTCCTTGATTTCAACAGTTTTTCGATTAGCTCTGTTCCCTTTTTCCAGTCATAAAAGTTTTCAATTTACACACTTCAGTTGCATATTAGAAAAGAGAAAAATTGGACCGAGAGGAGCTTGTGGTTCGGAAGAGTTTGAAGTTGGTTTTCCATCGATTAAGAGAAGGTAATAGTTGAACTACCGGTTAAGAAAGTAATTGATATATCGATGACGGATCCTGACAATGTCTAGTGAGACGCAGAATACTAATAGTTAAAGATATTGAATTAAGAAAATATACAACTGTCTTTTAAATTTATTTCGTAATTTATCAGTAGCATTATCACTTTTGGTCTGTTTATATATAGTTTTTTGGAATTAGATTTTTATTCTTGAATATTTCCTAACCAATACATTATTTTTAATATATTAAATTATTAAGAAAATAAAATAAATTATTATTTATATAAAAAAACTGCTACAACACAATATATGAAATATAAAATAATGTGTAAAACATAAAAAACAATAATATGTAATTTGAATTTTAAAATATTAACAAACAAAACACCATCATATTCAATATATTGTTACTATAAATTGGATAATTATGCTACATATACAATTATTTTTTCATATTTATAATATCTTGCAAATTATTATTCATAAATCAAAATTTAAAATCCGAGTCTCAACCTATGTTTAACATTCTTCAACCATGAAATTAAATTCAATCGTAAATTAGAAAAGAATTTATACAATAGTAATACTGTAGTCTGTAGTACTGAGTTTATTCCCCTTTTTTTTTTTTTTGGTTCAAAATTGTCCATTTTTTTTTTGGTCAACAGAATTAAATTTCGCCATTTTCTATAAGTTTTTGTTTTAATAATAAAAAACAAAGTACCATAAACCCTAAACGACCGACCCCGCTTTCTTCGGTATATGAAAACAAACAAAGAAAATGAAATTTCGTAATTAGAGGACCCAAAAAGATTCTCCCATGGAAGCTTTGAGTCACGTCGGCATTGGCCTCTTCCCATTCCAATTATGTCGACTACCACCGGCGACGACGAAGCTCCGGCGTAGCCATAACACCTCCACTATCTGTTCCGCCAGCAAATGGGCCGACCGTCTTCTCTCCGACTTCAATTTCACCTCCGATTCTTCCTCCTCTGTCACCACCGCCACTCTCATCTCTCCGCCACCATCTATTGATCGTCCCGAACGACACATTCCCATCCCCATCGATTTCTACCAGGTATTGGGAGCTCAAACGCATTTCTTAACTGATGGAATCAGAAGAGCATTCGAAGCTAGGGTTTCGAAACCGCCTCAGTTTGGTTTTAGTGACGACGCTTTGATCAGCCGGAGACAGATTCTTCAAGCTGCTTGTGAAACTCTGTCGAATCCTCGGTCTAGAAGAGAGTACAATGAAGGTCTTGTTGATGATGAGGAAGCTACAGTCATCACTGAGGTGCCTTGGGAAAAGGTAATTTCAATTCGATTCGGAATAATCTTTTCTTTGTTTTGATTCCTAAAGTGGATAAATAAAAGAACTTTATCATGTTCTCTCTTTGGATATCTACTGAAGGTTCCTGGTGCTCTCTGTGTATTGCAAGAAGGAGACTGAGGTTGTTCTTCGGGTAGGAGAAGCTCTGCTTAAGGAGAGGTTACCTAAGTCGTTTAAGCAAGATGTTGTTTTAGTTATGGCGCTTGCGTTTCTAGATATCTCCAGGGATGCCATGGCATTGGATCCACCTGATTTTATTACTGGTTATGAGTTTGTTGAGGAGGCTCTGAAGCTTTTGCAGGTAATTTGACTTTTTTTTTTGGGATAGTTTGATGGATTTGGATGCGTTAGTTTTGGGGGGAGTTCTAAGAACTCATTTGGGTTGATACTTTTGTTCTTGAGTTTTGTGTAGGAGGAAGGAGCAAGTAGCCTTGCACCAGATTTACGTGCACAAATTGATGAGACTTTGGAAGAGATCACTCCACGTTATGTATTGGAGCTTCTTGGCTTACCGCTTGGTGATGAGTACGCAGAAAAAAGAGTAAATGGTTTAAGAGGTGTACGCAATATTTTGTGGTCTGTTGGAGGAGGTGGAGCATCAGC
>NC_025695.1:35789415-35792789 GCF_000633955.1 Camelina sativa
TGGGTTGTAGGTTGATCTTTTTGTAGCTACTCCAAGCAATATTCCAGCCGAGTCATTTGAAGTTTATGAAGTTGCACTTGCGCTTGTGGCTCAAGCTTTTATAGGTAAGAAGCCACGCCTGTTACAGGATGCTGATAGACAATTCGAGCAACTTCAGCAGGCTAAAGTAATGGCTATGGAGATTCCTGCGATGTTGTATGATACACGGAATAATTGGGAGATAGACTTTGGTCTGGAAAGGGGACTCTGTGCGCTGCTTTTAGGCAAAGTTGATGAATCCCGTACTTGGTTGGGCTTAGACAATGAGGATTCACAATATAGGAATCCAGCTATTGTGGAGTTTGTCTTGGAAAATTCAAATCGTGATGACAATGGTGATCTCCCTGGACTCTGCAAATTGTTGGAAACCTGGTTGGCAGGGGTTGTCTTTCCTAAGTTCAGAGATACCAAAGATAAAAATTTTAAACTTGGGGACTATTATGATGATCCCATGGTTTTGAGTTACTTGGAAAGAGTGGAGGTAGTTCAGGGTTCTCCTTTAGCTGCTGCTGCAGCAATGGCAAGGATGGGAGCCGAGCATGTGAAGGCTAGTGCTTTGCAGGCACTGCAGAAAGTTTTTCCTTCTCGCTATGCAGATAGAACCTCAGATGAACCCAAGGATGCGCAAGAGACGGTGTATAGTGTAGATCTTGTTGGCAACAACGTAGGCCATGATGGTGAGCCTGCTGTCTTTATTACAGAAAACGAAAGACCCTCTGAGAACGTTGATACATACGATTATGTAGTTCAAGGTGGGGTCTCAAAGAGTAGCACTGATGCACTTACTGTTGATAAGTCCATTGTCGATATAGTAAAAGAGGCAAGTGTGAAGATCCTAGCTGCTGGCGTGGCTATTGGAATGATTTCACTATTCACCCAGAAGTATTTGCCTCAAAGAAGCAGCTCATCTTTTCAACGCAAGGATATGGCTTCTTCTATGGAATCTGACATTGCTACCATAGGTATGATTAAACGATGCAGTTTTCATTTAAGTTCATTACTCAAAATACTCATGTTTTGTGAGCTTAGAACATAGTTCCCAAGATATATGAGTTTCCCCTGGAGTTGTTCAAAACTATTCCAATTTCTTGACAAGAAAGAAAGTTATTCATTTACCTACACATCTCCCAAAAGTATTACCGAGATTAACAAGTTACTGAGTAAATATCACTCTGAACATGTACATTCACTGCTTGAAATTTTTGATGAAACTGTAGACAGAAATGTCTATTTCTGGAGTTGTTCACTGTCAACATTTCTATCACCGTGGAGTTTCACGATCAATATATCTGTTTAGGATACCGTAGGATCACATATTATCTTACTGTGGCTTTGTATATATCTTTTTTTCTAATTTAGGGTCTGCGAGAACTGAGGATTCAGAAGCCCTTCCCAGAATGGATGCTAGGACTGCAGAGAGTATAGTCTCCAAGTGGCAGAAGATCAAGTCTCAGGCTTTTGGGCATGATCACCGCATAGAAATGTTGCCAGAGGTAAGGGAATAGATCCGCAATTCAATCGATGTTGTGAAAGCTGTTGACCTGGTTGTAGTGTTTGGAACTTGCCTGGTGCCTTTTGTGATTCTGGTTATTTATAGGTTTTGGATGGGCGAATGCTGAAGATATGGACTGACAGAGCAGCTGAAACTGCGCAGCTTGGGTTGGTTTATGATTATACACTGTTGAAACTGTCTGTTGACAGTGTGACAGTCTCAGCAGATGGAACCCGTGCTCTGGTGGAAGCAACTCTAGAGGAGTCTGCTTGTCTATCTGATTTGGTTCATCCAGAAAACAATGCCACAGATGTCAGAACCTACACAACAAGATACGAAGTCTTCTGGTCCAAGTCAGGGTGGAAAATCACTGAGGGCTCTGTTCTTGCATCATAATATGCCATATAGCATTCTTAAGCTTGCAATATTCTCTTTGTTTTGTAAATTTTCTCTCTAAGTTAGTGTTTATAAATGAACACAAAAAAAAAGTAACTNATAGAAATGTTGCCAGAGGTAAGGGAATAGATCCGCAATTCAATCGATGTTGTGAAAGCTGTTGACCTGGTTGTAGTGTTTGGAACTTGCCTGGTGCCTTTTGTGATTCTGGTTATTTATAGGTTTTGGATGGGCGAATGCTGAAGATATGGACTGACAGAGCAGCTGAAACTGCGCAGCTTGGGTTGGTTTATGATTATACACTGTTGAAACTGTCTGTTGACAGTGTGACAGTCTCAGCAGATGGAACCCGTGCTCTGGTGGAAGCAACTCTAGAGGAGTCTGCTTGTCTATCTGATTTGGTTCATCCAGAAAACAATGCCACAGATGTCAGAACCTACACAACAAGATACGAAGTCTTCTGGTCCAAGTCAGGGTGGAAAATCACTGAGGGCTCTGTTCTTGCATCATAATATGCCATATAGCATTCTTAAGCTTGCAATATTCTCTTTGTTTTGTAAATTTTCTCTCTAAGTTAGTGTTTATAAATGAACACAAAAAAAAAGTAACGTTATTGGCACATCCTCATCCTTGATCTATTCTATAACATGAGTGATAAAATATGAATTCTTTCGCAATCAGGTACAAATTATGTCCGGAACTTTGACTTATCTTACATGCAAGCCCTTCACAATATAAGGATCAGTTTGGAGACTCCTGTCTGGTTTGTGTAGAATAAACGTGCTCTAGTTATCATCAGGTCAAACGTGATCTAGAGAAGGATTTGGTAAATCTCCAGCCAGATGATTTTACGTTCTCGGTTCTAGGTAACAAGCTGAGGCCAAACATTTCCTTTGGCATTCGACTAGGCTCAACAAATCCAAGCAGCTTAGCCACAAGCGAAGCACTCTCTTTAATGTGTTCCATGTCTTGGGTGTTGGTCCACAATTTGTGCGCCACCTGCAGACTTCTCTGCTTTGAGTTCACCTCCACACCCCATTTTTGGTAAAGTTCTATTCTTTGGCTCCATGGAAACTTCTTTGGTATTTGTTTGGAAAGCCATTCCTTTTCGCGTGTGAGCGCCTTCACTGTTTGTATCCTGATTAGAAACCAAAGGAACTGGTTAGAATAATATGGCTAAATGATTGATATTGATGAGACTTGTTGAAAAAATGTTCCAGGAAAAACCTTGATGCTTCCATGTCATTAGACATCGTCTGCTTCAGAAAAGAGAGCCTTCTAAGTTCAACTTCCATATAAACATAGTCAGAAGGATCGCCTTTGAAGAGCAAGAAGAAGTAGGTTCTATGAACCAATGGTACATTGCACACTCCCCAAAGCTCAATTATTTGCCTTCGTTGTCTCTCGAAGTCTGAAGAATTGGTTGAATGTTGTCCATTAGATGCTA
>NC_025695.1:35794937-35795522 GCF_000633955.1 Camelina sativa
ATTGGTGGCATCTGTGGTTACCTCATTTATATCCTGAGGATTTGGCAATGCATTCTTGTTTCCTCTAATGCTATATGTAGGGCTTTCCGGTCCAATCTCCATATTTTGGGTTCTTGTGGGGGCATATGAAATCCCAAAATCTAGATCCGGTGTTGACTCAATTGAGTGGTGCTGCTTTGCCATTTCTTCAAGCCCTGCTACAAATTCATTGAAGCTATTGCCTGTCTCAGGATCATAGTCTTTCAGGCTACGCGCATCAATGGAGGTTGAACTCCCTGAATCAAAGGAAACGCTCGAAGTGTTGGAAGTCTTGCTTATTGGTCTTCCAGGAGACGCTTTTAGCTCCATCATCCTCCAGGTAGGTGATGTATTATTATTAACTTCCAAATTCTCAAACCAATGAGGGGACCTAACACTCAAGAGATTCTCTCTGCAACTTCGGCTTCTTTTGGTAGTAAAATATTCTGGAATCTTAAGTTCTCTTCTAAAGGAGGGTGACAGTTGTTGTTCTGCTGTGTGCATGCTCATAAGGTATTCAATTTTCTTCTGCATCTCCTTAACTTTTTCTTTCAAAGCCATGTAAGA
>NC_025695.1:35796536-35799079 GCF_000633955.1 Camelina sativa
GTGTTGTTGTCAATATCATCTGTCCCAATATTTTTGCAGACAGATGATTCGTTGTAATCTCTGTTGGTGTCTTGATGCAGTTCTCTCTCCCACTTATCTCCAGATGTCGCATCCTCATCTAACTTAGCATCATCGGGTGTTAACTCCACTTCGACTGTCTCTTCTGGTTGCTTCTTCGTAGGGAGTGAAATCAATTCACAGTCTTCATTTGATTGTTGTTCTGACTGAACATTTTCTTCCAAATCCGAATTCTTTAAATTTAAGTCATATATCTCAGGCTTAGCGTTTAGACACAACTCTACATCTATAGTTTTCAAGGATAAGTCAACATAATCCTTTTCTGCAGGTGTGCTAATCTCCATTTCTTCATTCTCGGCTTTCTCATTACCCGTAGAAGAGTTATAGCTTTGTTCGTATCCCAGCGCTGATAAAGTTTCTTCCTTTTCTGCAGGTGTGCTTATATCCATGTCTTCATTCTCAGCTTTCTCATTACCCGTAGAAGAGTTATAGTTTTGTTCGTATTCCAGAGCTGATAAAGGTTCTTCCTTTTCTGTAGGTGTGCTAAGTTCCACGTCTTCATTCTCGGCTCTCACATTACCCATAGAGTTATAGCTTTCTTCGTATTCTAGAGTTGGTAATGTTTCTTCCTTCCTAGGTGAGAGAAACTCAGAGATAGCTTTCTTATCCACTATGTCGTCTAGTGAGACATGGCTTTTGACTGCTGCTGGTTGTCCACTACTCAGCTCAGCTTCAGGTTCAATGCATCTAACTTCTTTGCACACATCTTCCAGTTTTTCGTCAGTTATTTGAACCATCTCCTCCCAGCCATCGTACAGGTTATGCCTCGGAAATTGAGGCGTATTATCATCAAGCAGGAAATCATCTTCTTCAGTATTTTCCAAAAACTCAAAGTTCCTCTTGGTTAAGTTATTGATAGGTTCTCCAAGATCTGTTAAATCATAGCTTCTTCTTCGGAGATCGGCATCAAAATCCATGGAGCTAAACATGGATTGTTCATCCATCCTAGAAGACCGCTCTTCTGCTGATGATTTAAGTAAATTCTCTACCTGGGATTGAGCTACATCACGTTGCCATTTTAATTCTTTCATTTGTTCCTCCATCTGCAGTTTATGGTCAGAAGTTTCAAAGTGTTAAATAGACTTCTTAGTGGGAAAAGGAGAGCAATGTAATAAAGAAGCATTCAAGAGATCAGTGGAATCACTTTTGCAATCACTTCCTCTTTCTGTTTCAGCAAAGAATAGAAGTCAGAGTCTCCAGAAGCAGATCCTAGATTTTTCAACTCATTCTCCATTCGAGCCAGTTCTTTTTGCAATTGCCTCACCAAAGCCTTCTCAGACACAACCAGATTGACCTGAGCATTTGTCGTCACCTCTTTAGCGCAGATTGCAAAGAGAAGGGTGTTTCTCGACTGTTCAACATGGCTACGTGCAGGGCTCATAGTGCATACGATAGCTGTTCTTGCATTTCCTCCCAAAGAGTTCTGAAGGATCCGAGTAAGCTTTGAGTCTCGAAACGGTATGTGCCCGTTTTTACCTTTACTGCACTTCAAAATAATTACACTGTCTGTTAAAATACCACAATTTTGGTAGAAGAGGATTTTCCTAATGACATATAACCGAACCTTAGTTTGCGGATGACTGTTCCAAGAGTAAGTAAACTCCTGTTTATATGACAACCTTCTTTCAATCTTGTCCCAGCAGATAAAGTCTGAGAAGCACGTTCACTTCCAGCGAGATCAACAAAGCACTTGAGAGGCAAAGAATCAAAAACAATTGTCATCAGAGAAAGAAAAAAGGTTAAAAGCTCAATCAAATCTAAAACAGTAATTAATGATTGTAATTGTACAATACCACAGACGCTGCAAGAGTGCTGGAGTTGTCAGGAGAATATTCTCGACCAGTACTTTCGATCGTCTGCAAGAAATGCATCGTTTAGCATAGCGAGAATGAAAAGTTGGAATCAAACAAAAAGGGATGGATTGATTGAGAGTACCAGCCGGAGTATTTGATGTGATCTTGAACTAGTTTCATTCAAAGAGGTTTCTCCAATCTTCCTCTGAGCTGCAACAAAACTGATACATTAGTTAACGTTCAAATTAACCGAAACAATTGTAAGCCTGGCGTGTTACTCACTCTCACAGACTGTAAGAAGTTCCTCTAAATGTGTTCTGTCCTGGATGGTCTCCTCAATAAGTTTCTCAACGACGGTTCCTCTCTGGTAAAGCAAGCGGATGGAAATGAGTGGGTCTAACAATATATGATAGAGTGTATATCATAACATCGAAAAACAAGTAATGTGTACCTCTGGATCATCAAGAAGCCTCAGTGGGTTGTTATCCCCACTTAAGAGATCCCTCACAGCTTCATTGTAGATCTCAATTGCAGAGAATTTGAGAGTGAATTCGCGTTCTGTATGCTGAAGAAAATGAAAAAGAAGAGTGGTTTATTTGGTGGTACTTACGGAGGAAGCAATAAGAGACAGAGAGAGAGAGAGAGAGAGAGAGAGAGAGAGAGAGAGAGAGA
>NC_025695.1:35800228-35803240 GCF_000633955.1 Camelina sativa
TCTGAACATCCTACCAAATGTATATGTGGAGGGGAAGAGAGATCTCTCAGGCAAATTATTGTTGCATATTATTGTTGTGTTGTTTACACATTCCCAATCGCATATATCATTCCTCGCCTTCTCCTTCTCGTTCTGCGGCCTTACCCTTACCGAAACCAATATCTTCTCCCCCTTTCCGCTACTAGCCATTTTATAATGTCCCTCTCTTTCTTCAATACATTCCTACCGGAAGATGCAACAATCTTGGAACCCCTTCCTTGAGAGGGAGAGAGACAAAAGGTTTAGATTGAGAAGAAAATTTGATTTAAGAAAAACAAGAGTCAGGTAAAATCTGTAACTAGAAGAGAAACGAGTCAGGTAAAATCCCAAAATAGGTGAAAAGGCTTATTTGGGGTTTCTTCTTCCTTAAACAAACATCTATATATTCTCTAAAACCTAAAATAAGAATGTCGACAGATTGTACCCTTTTACTCTTCCGCTAACGGTACAAATCTATGACCTGTCGTAGCTCTTAACACAAATTAATCGCCACGAAGATCAAAATACAAATTAGACAAAATTGTATCCAATCAAATATTGAAAACAATTCTTATAACATGGCCTTGTCAAACACACAACTGAAAACGTTGGTGGCATCATTATTCTATCTCTCTATTGTTCATCTTCTTATATAGTTTGACATTATTCCACTAGCATACCCTAAGTGCGATTATTATTACCTCTATAAGTTAAAGAATGTTCGTGTTAAAATCCGTACCGGTATATAACGATATATAGATACAAAAATTACGAATGCAACTGTTGTGTAACTGAATTAACTTTAGATGATAAGATTTCGAATGTATACCTGAATATTTTTGCAGCGAAACGATTCAAAAACGATTCGAGGTTATGTTCGCCCTCTAATTTTTGTACTTATACCGGTATCCACAACGCACACAAGTAGGAATTCGTCACACTGTCCCTATCTCTAAGGAGATTAAGTGTTTACTTGTCACACAAGAAACATATAGACCTCACAATATTACGTCTCTGGTATGAGTTTTCTCTTTTAGAACTCTCTGTTCTCGTCTATTTATATTTCTCTAAGTATCTGAATCCATGATATCATATCTATATATATACACGCATGTAACCCTAGCTAGACTTACCCGGGTTAATGTGGAATGGGCTTTTTCCAATTTCAAATTGGATTGGAACTTTTCCTCTTTGTTTTCTTTGACAGAAAAAAAAAGTGAACCAAATAGAAAATCAAAATTGCATAAAACAAAATTTACATAAATTTTTAAGGTATTTATTAGGAATTTAAGGTTTTACACCCATATAAAGGTATTTTGTGTATGAGTCTATGAGGGTTGATCTTATTTTTCTGGTTAAATTAGCGGTATAAGTTTTATTGGCACATGTATTTTTGATAAAGTTTTAAAGAGAAATATTTTTGAAAAGTGGTTTCAAAAAATGACTATTTTTTAAGTTACGGGTATTAAAAACAAATTATATTTTGATCCAATGTACCTAAGTTTTTGACATCTGTATATTCATATAATATTAGTGATAGACATTTATTTAGACTCAAAATTTTAAATAGATATCTAACAAAAACATTGTAACCACTTATATTATATATCACATTTCTAATCGTTTACTCACTCAGAAAATTTCCAATCGTTTACTCATTTCACCAATATCTACATCTTATATGTCCCGTACGCACCCATAGTAAGAACAGGAATTTCCAATTATTACCAGACACTCAAACACACATCTCAATTCTCGACATATTCAAACAACTACACCTTTTAAACTTGGAACAACACAACAAATCAAAAAGACCCAAAACGATATATATAAGAAAACCAAAGTGAAACAATTTATTTTCGAAATACAGTAAACAGCAAAAATCCGATCCCAAATAACTAATTAATGCCAGATGAAGACATTATACTCGACCACGGCATCTTGACCAACAAGCTTATAAGTCTGGGCCTGTGCATAGCCTCTAGCAAACCTGAAAGCGCCGGTTCCACCGATGATCGGCATCTCTCTCAACTTCGTCATTATCGCATTCCGTCCATACATCGCGAGGGTGCTTCCGTTGAACTGTCCTTCCGTGAAAGCCAAGTTAAATACCATCGTGAAGATTAAGTCTTTCAAGTCCGTCGATGCGTACATCCCCTGAGCTCTCCCCACTTCCTTCGAGCTCGGGTCGGGTCCATCAGTCAAGGGATCATCAGCGATCATAATCACTCCAAATTTGATGGCAGAGGAGTTTGTTCCGGGAGCTTCAGCCACTCTGATGGCGGTAGGTTTGTCACCGGAGATGACGTCATGGAAATAAAAGTGGAGGTGGGTGAATTTCTCCGGCTTATAGCCTTGATATGGCGTCGTCGTTGTCGCGTACGCTTCGGATTCTGTAACGGTTACGGCAAGTAGAAGAGTAGTTAAGAAGGGAGAAAGAAGAAGTAGAAACCGTTTAGCCATGTTCGTTATTTCTATCTACAAAGGTTAAAAAAAATATGATACTTCAGGCTGTTGTATATGGAAATGTGATTTATTTATACACAAAACAAGATCAGTACGCAACTATGGGTTTATATAACATTTGTATATATGTCGTTTTCCAGATTGGTGACAACTAGGGATGTTAAAAAGGGTTTATAAACCCAGCCCGGCCCAGCCGTGTACAAGCTCGGCCCTCCAAAAACCAATGTTGAATTTGAACCCTACAAAACTAACACTAACGAGCCTAAACTCAGTCCAGCCCTGACCTTGCAATTATTATTTTGTTTTCTCTTCCTAAGCGTGTTATTTAATTATTGACGAGTTGAGTGATAAACTTTGTGGTGGTCGTGGAATCGAAGCCAGAGCCTTGGACTGTGTCTCTGCTATGCGATTATCTTCTCTGTTTTGGACTTCTTGAAGTTGAATCTAATAAGCCCTTAGATCTCAGGAAAATTCCTTATTCGTTCCCCAATCTCTTCTTTGGATTCGTTCATCTTTCAATCCCTAGTT
>NC_025695.1:35808715-35891670 GCF_000633955.1 Camelina sativa
CTCGACATATTCAAACAACTACACCTTTTAAACTTGGAACAACACAACAAATCAAAAAGACCCAAAACGATATATATAAGAAAACCAAAGTGAAACAATTTATTTTCGAAATACAGTAAACAGCAAAAATCCGATCCCAAATAACTAATTAATGCCAGATGAAGACATTATACTCGACCACGGCATCTTGACCAACAAGCTTATAAGTCTGGGCCTGTGCATAGCCTCTAGCAAACCTGAAAGCGCCGGTTCCACCGATGATCGGCATCTCTCTCAACTTCGTCATTATCGCATTCCGTCCATACATCGCGAGGGTGCTTCCGTTGAACTGTCCTTCCGTGAAAGCCAAGTTAAATACCATCGTGAAGATTAAGTCTTTCAAGTCCGTCGATGCGTACATCCCCTGAGCTCTCCCCACTTCCTTCGAGCTCGGGTCGGGTCCATCAGTCAAGGGATCATCAGCGATCATAATCACTCCAAATTTGATGGCAGAGGAGTTTGTTCCGGGAGCTTCAGCCACTCTGATGGCGGTAGGTTTGTCACCGGAGATGACGTCATGGAAATAAAAGTGGAGGTGGGTGAATTTCTCCGGCTTATAGCCTTGATATGGCGTCGTCGTTGTCGCGTACGCTTCGGATTCTGTAACGGTTACGGCAAGTAGAAGAGTAGTTAAGAAGGGAGAAAGAAGAAGTAGAAACCGTTTAGCCATGTTCGTTATTTCTATCTACAAAGGTTAAAAAAAATATGATACTTCAGGCTGTTGTATATGGAAATGTGATTTATTTATACACAAAACAAGATCAGTACGCAACTATGGGTTTATATAACATTTGTATATATGTCGTTTTCCAGATTGGTGACAACTAGGGATGTTAAAAAGGGTTTATAAACCCAGCCCGGCCCAGCCGTGTACAAGCTCGGCCCTCCAAAAACCAATGTTGAATTTGAACCCTACAAAACTAACACTAACGAGCCTAAACTCAGTCCAGCCCTGACCTTGCAATTATTATTTTGTTTTCTCTTCCTAAGCGTGTTATTTAATTATTGACGAGTTGAGTGATAAACTTTGTGGTGGTCGTGGAATCGAAGCCAGAGCCTTGGACTGTGTCTCTGCTATGCAATTATCTTCTCTGTTTTGGACTTCTTGAAGTTGAATCTAATAAGCCCTTAGATTTCAGGCAAATTCCTTATTCGTTCCCCAATTTCTTCTTTGAATTCGTTCATCTTTCAATCCCTAGTTCCTCCATCACCTCAATTAGAGCGAATTGATTTCTACGAAGATCGTGTGAGTGAATTGATTTTGAGAGGTCCGTCAATGGTGCTTGGGAGTTGGGAAGAAGAAAAAAAAATTGCCTAAAAAAAAACCTAGACTAAAACGTTGTCATTTTCAAATAGAAGATTGAAGAAGAATAAAACAGGGCCAGCTCGAACTTTTGCACAACTCGGCCCTAGACGAGCTCGAAATATTAATAACAAAAATACAGAGTTACGGGTCCAAGATATTTAAACGAGTCGGGCCAACCCTGTAACTTTAAGCCCTTCTTAACATCCCTAGTGACAACAACATGTCCGTTGACGAGGAAGTAAACCAGGTTGTTCGATTTATAAACAACTAGATATTTCCACTTGTACAAATCTTGATACTATGAAATATGTAAACGATGAGGTATATACAAACAAATAAGAACGTTCCCGCAATACAAAAGACAAAAAAGATTTTTTTTTTCTTTTTTTTAGTGCAAAGACAAATCAATACAATAAAAGTAGAAGTTATTGTTCTTCAGTGTTGACACATCAGCTTTTTAGTTGAATGAGAAGCAGACATATCAGTAAAGACCAACAATCAATAAAATTATAACAATTAATACACACATCAGCTCAATTTTGATTACTTGTCATCGTTCAAATTATCTAACCCATTCTCCTTCTCCGCTTCACCATGTATCGAGGACTCAACTGTCACTCTAAAAAACATAAACGGGGAAGGGAGTATTATCAGCGGATCTTCACTCTGCGACAAGATCCGGTGAGGTAGCGCTCGTTCAATATATAATCTGTTCTAATCCGTTGGCTTTTAATTCTAGGGGTAATCATTCTCGGACTCCGTATCTTCTTTTATATTTTTTTTCTATCTCAGCAAAAACACTCGTCTTCGATTTTGATTCTGGTTGATTGTGAAAGTTTAAATTATCTGGAGTCATTTCGTTTCTCTTATGATTACTCAATGTTATTTGGCACTACCTTAGTTAGTGTTCATGGCACGCTCTCTGTTGTTTTTTAAAAATTAGCTATCATTTTTAATATAATTTCTCATGTCTTTTATCTTTATCTCTGTCTTTTACTTGTTAATTATGATTGTCTGGTTTGGTATCTATGCCACAAGTCACTATATTGTATGTATCAATTCGGGAAGTTACATGGCTTATATAGGTAAGAAAGATAACGCTGATAAGAGTGAACTGCTTGTACTGTATTTACATGTTGATTCCAATTCTTTATTCTTTTTGCAATGTTTACTGTTTTGATTATTTCTATGTGCAGGATAAAATTTTCACGGATGTCTTTTTAGAATTATTATTTGTCAACAAGTATAATGTAGAAACTTCATGTTATACTATAATAAACATTCACGAAATTAGAAAGTTTACTGAGTTGTATATGTTTTGTAGAGAGGAAACTCACGGTTTGAGGATTGCCATCCGATCATTTTGGTGAAGAGCAAAGCTAGAGCCATTTGGAAAGTAAGGTTATTGGTTTCCTCTTCCCTTTTCCCTCTGTTTTTCTTTTTATTGTCCACGTTTGTCGATAAACTAAGGACAATTGACTAATTTATTATGTTACAAGCATCAGATTTTGTACCCCCCCCTTCTTGTTTGTTTTTAGCCTAAAAATTATTCACTCCATAATCATTTCACAGAGCCTCTAAAATTAGTTTAGGTATGAAGTTATCTCTTTTTTTTTTTGTCTGATAAAACGGATAAACTGTTGGCACATAATGTATGAGGAAGCTAGCGAAGTAGCGAATGATGCAGTCGGGAGCATGAGAACAGTTGCTTCATTCTATGTAGAGTAGAAAATGTATAAGAAGAAATCTGAAGGTCCTACGAGAAATAGGAATATGTGAAGGCATAGTCAGTGGTATCGGTTTCAGAGTTTCTTTCCTATTCCTCTTCTCTTCTTATGCTAGCAGTTTCTATGCCGATGCAAGGCTTGTCAAAGACGGCAAAAAAACCTTTGATTCTATTTTCAGGGTATAAAGAAACAAATGCGTTTTAGAAACTCATGATTCCTGTTTTTGTTTGTGCCCCTTTCTAAAGACTGTTATGTTTCGAAACATGTTTCTTTGCTTTGACAATGGTAGCAATCTCTCAGTCAAGTTCATTGTCTCTTGATTCCATCAAAGCTGGCAATGCGGCAGCATCGATCTTGACAATTATAGACAAGGAATCAAAGTTGATGCAAGTGATGAGTCTGGAAGAGTTCTTGATAATGTTAAAGGAGATATCGAACTTTGTCATATCAGTTTCAACTATCCTTCAAGACCAAATGTTCAGATCTTCCAATATCTTTATCTATCTATTTGTGACGTTGGAAAGATTAGATATAGAAGAACTAAAACAAATTGTCAAATAGAATAAAATCTATAACCATGAGTTAGTGTAACATCCGCTAATCGGAATCCCGATTTAGGATGTGCATCGATCGATGCAAGTGTTGTGTCGATAAATGCAAGGCCGGTTTAGTCAAGAAACGAGTAAGTTAAACATTGCATTTTGGGGTTAGGAAACCCTGAAACCAAGTATTAAAGTTGGAACTCGAGGGTTTGGCAGAGTTTGGTCGTTTTTGGAGGAAAATATAGAGAGAAAGAAGTTCCTAAGTGTTCTTGAGAGTTTTGAGAGATTTGTGGCTGTTCTTGGAGAAATTGTAGTTGGGATCGTTGTAGGAGCTTGTTAGGAGTGTAGATCTACTTGTTTGAGGGACAGAATCTTCTTGGCAAAGGTGAGTGCATGACCATGGCTTATCTAAGCTTGAGATCTCTGATATTTCCTGTTTATGTGTTATCTGGTTGATTCCTTGGCTTGTTAGAGTGTTTATGTGTCACTTGAGGCTTTGGGAAGCTTCTTTGTGGCTTTGTGATATGCATATATTTTACCATGTTTCACCATAGTTTATTCACATCTTTTGCATAGTTTATTAGCTAGTTTTGTCATTATTGTGTAGTTTTAGCCTCTGTTTGTGCATTCTAGTAGAATATGCATTGCATTTGTATTGTTTCATGCATAAACAGGTGATTTGGACCCCAAGAAGCATGGAAATGAGCTGAAGAGAAATAGAGTGCAATCAGTGAAGCAGACAAAAGCTGGAACATAAGAAAACCAAGGTTCAGAGGCCACTCGACCACCACACTCGACCGTGTGGGAAGATGGACTCGACCAGTGAAGAAACAAAAGGAGAAGGCACTCGACCATGCACTCGACCGAGCACATGGTCGAGCACTTCCAACCGCTTTAGTGTTTTGTGTGTTAGCTAATTTAGGGCTTCCTTCCCATCCTATAAATACCCCTTGTACTCTATGGCCGTCCACAAGTCAGACTAAGTCAGAAATAATATCTAGAGCCACCTCAAACCTAGTTTTTACCCCTTTTGGGGTTTTATTATTTTTCAGCATCATTATCCACTTTTGTTCTTGCTTTTTTCCAGATTTTCAGAGTTTGTAACCTTCATAACTTTTTATGTGTTGAGAATCTGAGTTTGATAATTTGTATTAAGTTGTAGATGTCTCTCTTATTTTTCTAGTCATGTTGGTTTCATCATTTTCTGGGTTTGAGTTTTTCATCATCATGATCTGTTCATCTTAGTAATGAGCTAGGGTTCTAGAGATGGATTAGGCTGGTTTAGAGTTATGGTTGCTTAGACTGATCAAACTTTGCTTGTTTATAGATCTCTTCCAGATTAGGTGTCCACTAAGCTGTTCTTGTTCTGAGAAGTTAAGATTAGATCTCAAGTTTCCTTGCAACATACCAATGTTTAGGTTGCTAGATAAAACCAATACTGGAGATTACTGTGCTAGCCTAAGAGATTAGTTGTCTAGGGTGGTTTTTGACAAATAATGATCTGGATCTTTAATGATGTTTATTCATGTCTTAGCTAGTGAAAACTAGGTCTAAGAGTGTCTAAACCTGATTACTATTATTGTCATGAGAGTGGATTAGTAAGGTTATGAGATCATTTTCTAGAGATAACTCATGTTGATTGAGGTTTGTTGATCAGTTTAGGTAGCCTTAGCTTGATACCAGCCCATGAATCCATCTCTAGGAGCCTACTTTGTTTATTGATTGTCTGTTATTGCATTATGTTTTGTTTCATTGCTTTTTAATATGTTTCAAGTTATTAAATTGCTTATGTTCTTCGTGCCAAACCACTCGACCTAGCAAACGGTCGAGTGCTTGATCGAGCTCTATCTGGGTTCATTTACTTTATATTCTGCTTATGTTCTGCATCTTTGTAGATTTTTTTCATTGCATTTATCTAGTTCTTGCTACTACTTAGTTTAATCTCTGCATTGTTCACCTTTGTTTATTTTGCATTTAGTTTATGTTCTAAGTTCTATTGCTAACTGCTCACCACTGCCTAGTTTCTTCTTTTGGTTGGTTTTTCTTGAGTTTCAGGTGCTCACTCGAGCAAGCACTCGATCGTCTGCACGATCGAGCCTGTGATCGAGCACCAACCCATAAACCAGCTTGTTTCCTCGTCTCAGTCAGTCGACCAGCTGGTCGAGCCTGTGTTCGATCGTGTGTCCATTCGAGCAGCTGATTGAGTCGGTTCATGCAAACTAGATCCAAGGGAAACCACAACCTCCACTAGTATATTGATCACATCAACCGCTTACCAAGGGATCTGAGGCAATAGAAAACAAGAATACTTCAAGAACAAGAGGAGCAGTTACTCATGGATCCTCCAATCATTCATAATCAAAGACCAAGGAACAGGTTGGAGATGCTCCTAACACTCACAATCAAAGAGCAGGGATAGTTCCACCAGATGTGGCCAACAACAACTTTGAGATCAAGAGTGGTCTTATTTCCATGATTCAAGCTAACAAGTTTCATGGTCTACCTATGGAAGACCCCTTAGATCATCTTGATGAGTTTGACAGAGTTTGTGGGCTAACAAAGATAAATGGTGTAAGTGAAGATGGCTTCAAGCTCATATTGTTTCCATTCTCTTTTGGAGACAAGGCTCATCTATGGGAGAAGACTCTTCCAACTGATGCTATTACAACTTGGGATGGTTGTAAGAAAGCTTTTCTGGCCAAATTCATCTCTAATGCAAGAACTGCAAGATTGAGGAATGAGATATCAGGTTTTGCACAGAAGAACAGAGAAACCTTTTGTGAGGCTTGGGAGAGGTTCAAGGGCTATCAAACACAATGTCCACACCATGGTTTCAGAAATGAGTCACTACTTAGCACTCTCTACAAAGGAGTATTACCCAAGATTAGAATGTTATTAGATACAACTTCCAATGGTAACTTCCTCAACAAACATGTAGATGAGGGTTGGGAACTAGTTGAGAACTTGGCTCAATCTGATGGGAACTATAATGAAGACTATGACAGGACTGTGAGGTTTGTTGAATCAGGTCAAGATGAGAAGTATAAGAAGGATTTAAAAGTTGTTCATGAGAAGTTGGATAGGATATTCCTAAGACAACATAAGAGTATTCATTTTCTTGGTGAGGAAGACACTCCAGCTCAAGATGGGGAGAATGAACTTGCTGAGCTTTGCTATGTGCAGAACCAATGAGGTTCCAAAGGCTACAGTCAGTTTTAAGCCTAATAACCTATCCTACAGAAGCACAAATCTAGCCAACCCTCAAGATCAGGTTTACCCTCTTTAACCACCACAACAGCATAACACATATGTACCAAAGCAGCAACAACAAGATTTCGAGGCTCCATTGTATCCCCCACCAGGGTTTCAGACTCATCAGGCCCAGGAACCTGACTTAAGAGATTTGATGCAACAGCTGCTGCTTGGGCAAGCTAATGGTTAGATTGAGATAGCAAAGAAGTTTGCTGAGATAAACTAAAGGTTGGATTCCACCTATAATGATCTGGATCTTTAATGCCTGTTTATTCATGTCTTAGCTAGTGAGAACTAGGTCTAAGAGTGTCTAAACCTGATTACTATTGTCATGAGAGTGGATTAGTAAGGTTATGAGATCATTGTCTAGAGATAACTCATGTTGATTGAGGTTTGTTGATCAGTTTAGGTAGCCTTAGCTTGAGACCAGCCCATGAATCCATATCTAGGAGCCTACTTCGTTTATTAATTCTCTGTTATTGCATTCTGTTTTGTTTCACTAATTTTTAATCTATTTCAAGTTATTAAATTGCTTCTGTTCTTTGTGCCAAACCACTCGACCTAGTGACTCGACCTAGCAAACGGTCGAGTGCTTGATCGAGCTCTATGTGGGTTCATTTACTTAATATACCGCTTATGTTATGCATCTTTGTAGCTTTGTTTTATTGCATTTATCTAGTTCTTGCTACTGCTTAGTTTAATCTCTGCATTGTTCACCTTTGTTTATTTTGCATTTAGTTTATGTTCTAAGTAGTTTACAGTATGCATTTCATTATTGTCATTATGTTGTTAGTAATCAAAACCATTATCATATATGGGTTGAGTTGAGCTAGAGTTCACATCTTAAGTGATTGCATAATCACCCTTTATGGATTGACATCCTTTATGCTACAACTATATAAGGGTATTGAAACACCTTGCATACCATCTGATCATCTTAGCCTAGCTTGTGATTGTTTGACATTCATGATTAATTCATAGGTTCATTGACACACAAAAAGGCATGTTTCACTTTGGATCTTGTTTTGGTGGTTTAGGAACATATATCCGGGGAGGAGCTTTGGGAAAGAAGATGCTCGGCATGTGCGTCCGTCGATGCACTTTGTGTGTCAATCGATGCAATGCAAGGATGGCGCAATTTTGACCTAGGAGCATCGGTCGATGCCATGTGGAGGCGTCGATCAATGCAATTTGGGATTTTGTGCAATGTCGAGCATGCATCAGTCGATGAAGTGTTGGTGTCGGTCGATGCAGGTGAACCTTGCATCGGTTGGTGCAAGCTTGTGTCGGTCGATGCGACCGCAGTTGGTGTTGGTCGATGCATGGGTTGGTGCGGTTGATGCAGTTGTCCTGGTTTGTTGTTTGGTTATTGATTGTTGTTTTATGGTTAGATATATCTCAATTGCTTTTGTGTATAGTCCAATAGATGGGAGGATTGCCTTACTGAGTGTTTACAAAATACTCATGCATGTCATATGTGTTGTGGTGCATGTAAAGACAAAGTGTGATTGTGGAATCATGGCGATGAGGAGGAGGATGATCTAGGATTCTGGTTATGTGTTGTTGGTCTTGGCTATGTTTATTAATGGTTGAACCTGGTTTAGTAGCATGCTAAGTTGATGGTTAGAATGGTTAGAAATGTTCCTGTTGTTGGTATTGTTTCTGTTGTGTATATTGGTTGTTGCTGGTTTAAGAATGAATTGTGGCTTGGTTGGTTTAATTAAGTAGTATGTGATGCTTAATTATATATTATTATTAAGAAAAAACGGGTCGGGTTGTTTCAGTTAGTTTGATATAAATCCAGCTCAGTTCGGTTCAATAAAATTCTAAATTCTCTTATTTTGTTTTGGTTCTCTGTTTCAGACAATAACTTTGATTGGAGAGAGCGGAAACGGGGAATCAACAGCGACTGCGTTTTTGTAGAGGTTTTAAGAGCTTGATTATGGTCAGATCACTTTTGATGGAGTTGAGATCAAGACAGTTCAAGTGATATGATTTAGACAACAAACCGGATTGGTGAGCCGAGAATCTGTTTTGTTCAATGAAACGATCAGAGCAAACATTGCTTATGGTAAAGGAGGAGATGCTACTGAAACCAAAATCTTATATGCAGCTGACCTATCTTACGCTCATGGCTTCATCAGTGGCCTAAAACATGTAACTTAAACCAGAATAATCGAACCAAATAAACAGATTGTTTAGCCCTAATTCCTAAGTCCATGGTTTCAGATTAGACTGAAAAACTTACTTACCATTGCAAGTCAATGATACAATGGTTGGTGAAAGAGGAGTTAAATTATAAGGTGGGGAAAAAGCAGAGAGTAGCCATAGCCAGAGCAATTGATAAAGACCCTAATCGAACCAAATAAACAGATTGTTTAGCCCTAATTCCTAAGTCCATGGTTTCAGATTAGACTGAAAGACTTACTTACCATTGCAAGTCAATGATACAATGGTTGGTGAAAGAGGAGTTCAATTATAAGGTGGGGAAAAAGCAGAGAGTAGCCATAGCCAGAGCAATTGATAAAGGCCCTAAGGTGTTGCTAATTGATGAAGCCACAAGTGCTCTAGAAGCTAAGTCAGAGCGTGTGGTCCATAATGCATTGGACCGAGTTATGGTTAACTGAACCATCATACGTGGTGGTGGCTCATCGGTTATCGACTATCAAGAATACTGTTATAATTACGGTGGTTAAGAATGGAGTCATAGTGGAGAGAAGAGGAAAGCATGAGACTTTAATTAATATCAAAGATGGTGTTTATGCTTCTTTCGTCAGCTTTTAAATCTTCATGCAACAAATAATAACGAAAAACAAAAAACTTACCGTAGAACACAATCAAATATTTTATTAATTATGATTTTGATTTCAAACAACAAAAAAAATTATATATTCTAAAAAGTACGCCGCATGTACTAACCTAGTGTAAGAATAATAACAAGATTCTGCATTGTGATACTCTGCATAAATTCGATAAAAAAAATTAGCTACATCATTAATGTGGCCTAATTTATCCAAAAAACTAGCTCAAAAGTTAAGGATTACTATTTTATTAGCTTAAACTCTCTATTTCAACCGATGTGGTACATTTTCTGACTCTAATAGTCTCTCTGAAAATATGGACGGAATACAGTCCAACAAAAACAGTTGAAATCCAACAATTCGATATCACAGCAAGACACTCATTTATATATGACACATAAATGAAAAAAAAAAAAAATTCCGGAAAATTGGCTGTTAGATATGGGTTTTGATTTTCGTTAAAAAAAAAAAAATCTATGGCCTTTGATACTATATTAGAAATGTGACCCAACTTAATCTAAAAACTAGTTTAAGAATGATTATCACGTCCTTTATATAAGGTCAAAAGTCTTTATCCTAACGGATGCGAGACATATTTGGACTCTAATATATATATATATATATATATATATGTATTTATATATATAAATGTATAAAATTTAAAGATTAAAGATGTTTGGCATAGTTGTACACGTAATATAATATAGTAAATGATTTTTGTTTGTATACCATGAATGATCCACCCACGTACGTCTCCCGGCTCTGAGGAATCGGCTTGGAACAACACCATGTATGGATCCTTGTTGGCTTTGTCCATTTACGTAAACAAACTTTCATTTCTGCGTATATATCATAACATCTACTACTAATAAAAGAAACTCACTGAGACCTCTCAGGTCGACCATCAGCAAAAAAAAAAAATTTCTCACAATTTGTAAAGTCACCTTCTATTTTAAGGACATCATCAAAATATAGTTTTCTCAGTCTGCCGAATCACTTTCTATTTTTTTTTTCAACTTGAACTAATTCCAAATCCACATTGTGATGCCAATGTTAGCAATGGACAAAACTTCCAAGTTTTAAAGGAAGGATCGTCGATCCCGATTGGCACAATTGGTTTCCATGTTCTTATATATGGATCCACATACTGTAAATCAATTAGAGCACCTGACCACTATTTCGCATTAGATAAGTCATAAGTCCATGATTTGTTCTGGTCTTTTTCATTTTATGTTTCTAGAGTTAGCTTCCCCCACATAGGTAACTAGTAAAAAAGTTCTGTATAGTTACAGAATTATTTGTAGGTATAACTTTGTTTGTGTAGCAAACATTTTTTTATTACTGATTTGTGACAAAAATAGTTAGTAATTATTTGGTCGTAGCAAAATTTTCCGTCGTAGATAATTGTCGCAATTTGTTACAAATTTGTGACTAACGGAAAAGTAGCAAATTGCTACGGTTTGTGACAATTTGCTTTTGTTATTTGTTACAGATAGAGTCTGAAAAATCAGTAACAATTAGCTTCAAAAAGTAACAAAATGGGTGTCGGATAAAGGTGACATTTAGCTACACATTGTTTTGTGACAAACTTGTTACTAATTAAGACGATATAGTTGTGAATAATTAATACCATTTAGCTTCGCATTCACCGTGTTAGTATTTGTGACAATTAGTTACGACGTAGATACGAAAATCAAAATTTATAAAAAGCTACATAAATCACAAATAACCTGCAAATATCATTGCAAAACAAAATTCCAAAAGCTCCGATTACAGAAAATAAAATAGAGTTTTAAACATGAAGAAAATAAAACAGAGTTTTAAGCAGTAGAGAAAAGAAAGAGTTCTAAATAGGTAGATTGAGTAAAGAAAGGTGGGAGAACAACATCTTCGAAAAGCTCCGTATCTTCATCTTTTCTTGCTCATGAGACTCATCAGGGACATTAGTGGGATGACTTCGATGGACATCAGCCATTTCTGGAGGTTCAGTCGCAGGTTCGGGATTTTCTTCACCGTTCTCCGTGATGTTGCCTTGAGTTGGGCCAGTGAAGATTCAGAAACAAATGATAGAGAGATGTGTTTAGAGCAAAGAACCCATGAGAATGCCCGAGGAATATGAGTGAGAGCCATCACTGATTGATAAAAAGCATCACCTGAAATCACAAAAACAACAAGTAAAAATTAACATGTAATCAGAGTGAAGAAAAAATCCACAGAACCAAAGTGAATATTTTCAGAACCCATGAGAATGCCTGAGGAAGATCAGAGAGAGCCATGAGAATGCCTGAGGAAGATGAGTGAGAGCCATCTTGATGATAAAAGCATCATCCAAAACCTGAAATAACAAAAACGACGACAAAGTAAATATTAACATGTAATCAGAGAGAAGCAAAGTGAAAATTAAGAAGTGAACATGTAACTTTGTTTGTTCCAACAATATCAGAAACTACGTGTAGACTGTAGAGTCGTATACATCATACATAGACAAATCCCATCTATAGCGTCAACCTTAGTAAGTAGCATCACAAAGCATCAAGAGACAAATTATATCTACAAAAATTAATAATATGGCAAATTATTGTTGCATATTATTTTTGTGTTGTTTACACATTCCTAATCGCATATATCATTCCTCACTTCTCCTTCTCGTTCTACGACCTTAGCCTTACCGAAACTGATATATCATGGTTTTTACGTGTGTTTTAGCCATGTTATAAGTCTAATATATAATGTCTTTTTGGTGTTTTAGAGTCTTTTAGAGTCTTTACAGTTTTAGGTACGTCTTAGACTTATTTTGAGATTTTTGAGCATTTTGGAGCATCCGGAGAAGCCAAGCTGAAGAAACAAATTCGGAGAGAAAAATTGGTGCAGGTGTCGACCGACACCACCCATGGTATCGAGCGACACCTTTTTCTGACAGCAACTGAATTTTCAATCTTTTTGAAGTTTTGAGGATTTGCAAATTCTGTCCATAAGTTTCTCATATTTGCAATTAAAGCCCAAGTTTTGTATTAGACATATTTATAGGATTTTAGGTCAGATCTATACTTTATTTTTGCTACCACCTTTTGAGAGAGAGAGATTGTAACGCCCCGACCGCCACCTCTTAGTGGGCCCCATGTCCAATCCCAGTCCATGGGCCCATTTTTCTTCATGGGCCTCACGTCCTCTCACTAGGACCGTGAGCCCATCCATATCTGACGGTCGGCTTGCTACGTCCGGGAGGCTTTAAAGACTTTTTACCGTCCCTAAAAATCACCACATGATATTTCCATGTGTTTTGTCCTTACTCGCACAGTTCCGACAGTCAATTTCCGGAAGGTCACCCATCCTGAGACTATTCCATCATAAGCACGCTTACTGGAAGGTCACCCATCCTGAGATTACTCCAGCATAAGCACGCTTAACTGTGGAGTTCTCTCAGGCCCCCTCACCGAAAAGATAAGTGTACTTTGGTGACATAGGTGGCCAAATCAATTCTTTTAAACCTCTCCGCAAATCTATGAAACCGGGGTGTCACAATTCACCCCAACTAACAGATCGCAACGTCCTTGTTACGCACCAAGACCGTCATCCCCTGACAGTGTGAGCCCACTCGACTTCACACTCGTCTGGATTTGGCTCTGATACCACCTGTAACGCCCCGACCGCCACCTCTCAGTGGGCCCCATGTCCAATCCCAGTCCATGGGCCCAATTTCATTAATGGGCCTCACGTCCTCTCACTATGCTCTTGAGCCCATCCATATCCGACGGTCGGTTTGCTACGTCTTGGAGGCTTTAAAGACTTGTTACCGTCCCTACAAATCACCACATGATCTTTCCCTGTGTTTTGTCCTCTCTCGCACAGTTCCGACAATCACTTCCCGGAAGGTCACCCATCCTGAGACTACTCCAGCATAATCACGCTTAACTGTGGAGTTCTCTCAGGCCCCCTGACCGAAAAGATAAGTGCACTTTGGTGACATAGGTGGCCAAGTCAATTCTTTTAAACCTCTCCGCAAGTCTCTGAAATTGGGGTGTCACAAAGATCAATAGAGCTTTTAAGACAAAAGAATCAAGACTCTTTCAGAGAGATTCATAACTCCTTTATTTTTAATGTTTTGATTTTTTAGTGCAATTTATTCAGAATATGATTTGTGTTTCATTGATTATGTCTGAGTAGATCTGCTTATTAGGTTTAGGGTTTCTCATTTGAGATTTCATGGATTGTTAGATTGATTATATTGACTACTTGGGATTCATTATCTTTCTTGTTCTGCACCATAGGTTATTCTTAAAGCTAGATCTTTGATTAGTCATGTGGATTTAAATCTTAAGATTATTGATTGATATGAGAATATAATTGATCTTAAGATTGCTGAGCAAATTTACTTTTTACAAAGAGATTTGGATTAGTGATTTTGTGAACAATCTAAACTTGATTTTATTGCTGACTTAATTCTTGGATTTTACTAAGAGATGTGGATTTATGGTTTTTAACTTGGATAATATTTGAATTAAGAACTAATTTATTTTACAGTTTTATCTAGAGTTCAAGAACGGTGCTTAAATTGTTGAATACTACTTGATTAATCAATGTGATTTTCTGTGATTTCCTGAGAATTTTTCTTGGCCTAATGTTTCATCCATTTAAATCTTACAAGTTTTAATTTAATTTTTGCATTCCTATTTTAAGTAACAATTCTTGTTTAGCTTAATTAAAGAACTTATAAATCTATTGTGCGAGTCTAGAGTCTTTGTAGATTCGATCCCTAATTACTACAATGATATCTTAATTTGAGAGAGTAGCTATAGGGTAAATATGAGCATATCAACAACCAATATATCTCCCCCCTCTTTGTTAAGAGGAAGAGAGACAAAAATGTTCAGATTGAGAAGAATAATGGATTTAAGAAAAAGATAGGAATTAGAAAGCAGCGACACAAAAAGAATCTGTAAGTAGAAGAAAAAATGAGTCAGGTAAAATCCCAAAATAGGTGAAAAGGCTTTTATTGGACTTTCTTCTTCCTCAAACAAACATCTATCTATATTCTCTAAAGCCTAAAATAAGAATGTCGACAGATGGTACCCTTTTTACTCTTCGGCTAACGGTACAAATCTATGACATGTTGTAGCTCGTAACACAAATTAATCGCCATGAAGATCAAAATACATATTAGAGAAAATTGTATCCAATCAAAATATAAGAAATTCAACGCCTGTGTAAATATTGAATAAAATATGATGATAAGATTTCGAATGTATACCTGAATATATATTTTGCAGCAAAACGATTTGAGGTTATGTTAGCACTCTAATTTTTGTACTTATACTGGTATCCACACACACACAAGTAGGAATTCGTCACACAATGTCTTTCTCATTAAGGAGATTAGGGTATTAAGTGTTTACTTGTTATATAAGAAACATATTGATCCCTAAAACGACAGAGGCTGAAAAAGTGAAGGATTATAGGCCAATATAGTGTTGCAATGTCCTCTATAAAGTTATCTCTAAGATTCTCGCTAATCACCTCAAAGTGTTGCTTCCGCAGTTTGTCTCCGCTAATCAATATGCTTTTGTCAAGGATAGTCTTCTGATTGAGAATCTCCTTCTCGCTACTGAACTCGTGAAAGACTATCATAAGGATTGCATTTTGGGCCAATGTGAGATTAAAATTGATATTTCAAAGGTCTTCGACACAATACAATGGTCGTTTCTATCCAAAGTATTACCCGTACTGCGCTTCCCGCCTACATACATCCATTGGATTATGCTTTGTATCTCTACAACATCCTTATTTGTTCAAATGATGGTGACCTAGCAGGGTTTTTAGAAGTTCTCGTTGTTTATGCCAAGGGTTCTCACTCTCGCCGTACTTGTTTGTCATATGTATGGACGTGCTTGCGAAGATGTTGGATAAGGCTGCTAGTGCAAGTCTTTTTGGGTATCATCCACGTTGTAAGAACATTGGTCTCACTCACCTCAGCTTTGCGGATGATATAATGGTTCTTTCAGATGGCAAGATACAGTCTATTGAGGGTATTGTTGAGGTCTTTGATGCGTTTGCTAAATGTTTGGGGTTGAAAATAAGCATGGAAAAATCAACATTGTACCTCACTGGTGTAGCTCCATCAGTAGGACAAGCACTTGGCAATCACTTCCCATTTGTTTTGGGGCATCTTCCAATTCGCTATCTTGGTCTCCCGTTGGTCACAAAGCGGCTCACTGCTACTAATTTGTCTACTCTGTTGGAACAGATTCGTAAACGCATTGGTACTTGGACAGCAAGGTTGCTATCCTTTGCAGGTCGGTTTAATCTCATATCCTCTGTTCTATGGAGAATTTGCAACTTCTGATTGGCAGCGTTTCATCTTCCAAGTGCGTGCCTTTAGGAAATTGATTCGGTCTGCTCAGCTTTTCTCTGGTCGGGGGTTGAAATGAACACTTATAAAGTGAAGATATCATGGGACGTAGAGTGTTAGCCAAAAAAGAGGGTGATCTGGGCTTGAGATCACTAAAGGAAGCCAAAAAGGTGAGCTGCTTAAAGCTTGTGTGGCGGGTAATATCTCATGGAAACTCTCTGTGGGTTAAGTGTGTTACTACAAACTTGCTGAAGAGGCAGTCTTTTTGGTCAGTCAAGAACAGTTCTACTTTGGGATCCTGGATTTTGAGAAAACTTCTTAAATACCGTGATTTGGCCAAAATGTTATGTAAGGTATCAGTGGGTAATGGTGAGATAACATCGTTTTTGTTTGACACCTTTTATAGATGTTGTTGGTGCTCGAGGGATTATTGATCTCGGGATTAGTAAAGACAACTCCTTGGTTGAGGCTTGGTCACCCCTCGCCGGCGCCGTTACAGAGTCAGTGTGCTGAATGACATCTAGGAAGCTTTGTAGGTACAACGACTAGATTTTCTGAATAAACGGGACACCATGCTTTGGAAAGGGAAGAATAATACGTATATACCGGTTTTCTTTACTAGAGATACTTGGAATCACGTCAGAACAACATCTCAAACAGTGGCGTAGCATAAGGGTGTGTGGTTTACTCACGCTTCACCTAAATACTGTTTCTGTGTGTGGTAGCGGTGCATGATCGACTCTCCACTGGCACTCGTATGATCCAGTGGAATGGTTCAGTTGTAGGCGCATGTGTTCTTTGCCAATCTCTTTTGAAGACTCGGGATCATCTTTTTTCTTGTCATTTTGCAGCATAAATATGGACAGCTCTTGCGAGAGGCCTTATGAAGTCGAGTTTTTCTACTGATTGTACGTTTATGATTGATTACATATATGGACACCAGATTCCACGAGTCGTGGAGTTCCTCCTTTGTTATGTGTTTCAAGCAGTTATCTACAGTCTCTGGCGAGAGAGAAATGGTCGGAGGCATGGAGACACTCCAAACACTCCACTACAGATTGTTTCTTGGGTGGATAAGCAAGTTAAGGATCAGATAACAGCAATCGGTTTGCAGGGGAACAGGAGATACGATGAAGCTTATCAAATGTGGCTGAAGCTCGCCTATAGTTTAAAACAAAATTTCATCTGAGAAGTCCCTAAAAGATTTCTGACAATCTCAAAAGTCCCTCTCTTTTTTGGAATTTCTTTTTGATTTTTTTTTAAATCGAAAAAGTGGTGTTTTACATTATTGTCCAAAGGAAACTAAGATATTTACAAAAAATACCTGGGTAGTATCCACCCAACCAAACAAAATCGAATCTAAGACCCGAAAATCGGAAAACTGAATCGGTATCTTTTAAATAAAAAACTGTAAAATTGATGTTTAAAACCGCTCTCTCTCGTCACTCTTCTCTTTCTTCGAATCGATTTGGGTGAAAGTAAGTAGAACTAGGGTTTTCTCGTTTTCTTTCAATCAACCAAAAATCGAGTAAGAAGATGGTTAAATAAGGGGGGGGGGTCGTGTGAGGAGGAGTGATCGTTTGAAAGAAAAGGAGATCTCACAAGGAGAAGGTAATTCGAAAGCAAAATCCAATTCGTCGGAAGTAGGTGTGTCGGGTTTGAGTCCGGAGACAGTAGGAGGAGAGAGAGCTTTGAGTACGGTGGCAGAAGAAAGTGAAACTCGAGTTTCGGAGGAACCCAATCCGGTGGTCGAAGGAGAAAATGCGAACGAAGGAGAGTAAGCAAAATCCGGTACTCCGGAATCAAGTAATCGAGAAGAAGATGATGAAGAAGGAGGAGATAACGAGAGATCCACTTCTGTGGAATCAAGCGATGGAGAAGAAGAAGGAAACAATGAAGGGGAAGAAGAAAACGATGAATGAGAAGAAGGTGAAGAAGGGGAAGAAAAAGACGATGAAGGGGAAAACGATGAAGGAGAAGAAGGTGAAGAAGGGGAAGAAAAAGACGATGAAGGAGAAGAAGAAGAAGAAGAAGATAAGGAGGAAAGTTCGAACTCGGCAGGTAACTCGAGAAGGAGTACAAGCGAAAGTGAGAGGGAGCACGAGGAGCACAACGATGCAAGTGTAAGTACAACTAGTGTTTGTCATTTGGAATTGAATTGGAATTTGAAATCGAACTGGTAGAACTGGTGCAACTGTTGGGTGTAGAACTAGTAGAACTGGTACAACTATTGGGTGTAGAACTAGTAGAACTGGTACAACTAGGTGGTGTAGAACTAGTAGAACTGGTACAACTAGTTGGTGTAGAACTAGTAGAACTCATATAAACCTGATATTGTTGCAGGAATCGGAGGAGGAAACAGAAGCGATGCAACCTTTAGGAATGCACTTCAATCCTAGTCAGTACAACAAGAAAATCAAGCTATCGACAAGGTGTCATATTTTTGAAACTTTGACAACGCTTGAAAGATTAGAGCATCCACTGACTAGTTTTGAGAGGGATTGGTTTGAGAAACATCCACAATTCAAGCACATTTTCCACATGCCAAGGGACCCAAACCACAAGCTTATGGGAATGTGGTTGCTATTTCTTCGAACGACAGAAATTGAAAAAAAGAAGGAAGCATGGTTTGTTGTGAATGGTGTTCCAATCCGCTATGGTCTGAGAAAACACGCGTTGATGTCTGGATTAGATTGTCGGTGCTATCCACTTGATTACAAGGAAGTCGGTAGTAACGAGTTTCGAAGGAAGTATTTTTTACAAAAAAAAAGGTTAGACTTCAAGATGTGAGGGAAAAGCTGATGGTAATGCAACCAGGTCGTACTCGGGATATNACAACTAGGTGGTGTAGAACTAGTAGAACTGGTACAACTAGTTGGTGTAGAACTAGTAGAACTCATATAAACCTGATATTGTTGCAGGAATCGGAGGAGGAAACAGAAGCGATGCAACCTTTAGGAATGCACTTCAATCCTAGTCAGTACAACAAGAAAATCAAGCTATCGACAAGGTGTCATATTTTTGAAACTTTGACAACGCTTGAAAGATTAGAGCATCCACTGACTAGTTTTGAGAGGGATTGGTTTGAGAAACATCCACAATTCAAGCACATTTTCCACATGCCAAGGGACCCAAACCACAAGCTTATGGGAATGTGGTTGCTATTTCTTCGAACGACAGAAATTGAAAAAAAGAAGGAAGCATGGTTTGTTGTGAATGGTGTTCCAATCCGCTATGGTCTGAGAAAACACGCGTTGATGTCTGGATTAGATTGTCGGTGCTATCCACTTGATTACAAGGAAGTCGGTAGTAACGAGTTTCGAAGGAAGTATTTTTTACAAAAAAAAAGGTTAGACTTCAAGATGTGAGGGAAAAGCTGATGGTAATGCAACCAGGTCGTACTCGGGATATGTTGAAGATGGCGGTTCTCTACTTTTTAGGAAGCATCATTGTAGGCCATACAAAAGACTAGGGGAAAGATGTTGCGGGTATCGATGATTTTGTTGTAAGAGCAGTGAATGATCTAGATTTTTGTGTGTCTTTTCCTTGGGGGAGATTATCATTCGATAACATGCTAAAAGAGATTTCCCATACAATGAGGAATTTTAAAGGGGTTGTGCATAAAGAGGGAGCGTTATGGCCTGTTCCAGGTTTCTGTATTCCATTGGAGGTTAGTTAGTTTAAAATTTGAAGTATTTTCATTGTTGATATTTCTTATAAGTGAAGCTGATTTTAGTTTATTTTTGTGTTGTGTAGTTTTTACTATTTGAGGCAGTTCCAATTTTGGGGAATACTTACATTGACCAATTTCCTGAGGCGGATGAAAGTTGTCCTAGGATGTGCAGGAGGAAATTTTANAACCTGATATTGTTGCAGGAATCGGAGGAGGAAACAGAAGCGATGCAACCTTTAGGAATGCACTTCAATCCTAGTCAGTACAACAAGAAAATCAAGCTATCGACAAGGTGTCATATTTTTGAAACTTTGACAACGCTTGAAAGATTAGAGCATCCACTGACTAGTTTTGAGAGGGATTGGTTTGAGAAACATCCACAATTCAAGCACATTTTCCACATGCCAAGGGACCCAAACCACAAGCTTATGGGAATGTGGTTGCTATTTCTTCGAACGACAGAAATTGAAAAAAAGAAGGAAGCATGGTTTGTTGTGAATGGTGTTCCAATCCGCTATGGTCTGAGAAAACACGCGTTGATGTCTGGATTAGATTGTCGGTGCTATCCACTTGATTACAAGGAAGTCGGTAGTAACGAGTTTCGAAGGAAGTATTTTTTACAAAAAAAAAGGTTAGACTTCAAGATGTGAGGGAAAAGCTGATGGTAATGCAACCAGGTCGTACTCGGGATATGTTGAAGATGGCGGTTCTCTACTTTTTAGGAAGCATCATTGTAGGCCATACAAAAGACTAGGGGAAAGATGTTGCGGGTATCGATGATTTTGTTGTAAGAGCAGTGAATGATCTAGATTTTTGTGTGTCTTTTCCTTGGGGGAGATTATCATTCGATAACATGCTAAAAGAGATTTCCCATACAATGAGGAATTTTAAAGGGGTTGTGCATAAAGAGGGAGCGTTATGGCCTGTTCCAGGTTTCTGTATTCCATTGGAGGTTAGTTAGTTTAAAATTTGAAGTATTTTCATTGTTGATATTTCTTATAAGTGAAGCTGATTTTAGTTTATTTTTGTGTTGTGTAGTTTTTACTATTTGAGGCAGTTCCAATTTTGGGGAATACTTACATTGACCAATTTCCTGAGGCGGATGAAAGTTGTCCTAGGATGTGCAGGAGGAAATTTTAGAGTACCGGTCAGAAAGGTTTTCCTCTAAAGGATATAGGTGATACACTTGGTACAACAACGGTTAGTTATCCTAACAACTTAAATTATTTATCATTTGAATAAATTGGTTTGTAATGTATCTAAAGTAGGTCGTTACACAGGCAATTGCTAGTGTGATCCCTCATATTGATGAAGAAATTACTCTTCTCAATTTAATCATGGAAGAAGCTGAGGAAGACGATACCCATGATGTCGTTTTTGCCAGTTGGATGTGGCGTCTTTGTAGAGGACTACCTGTACTTTTGGAGGAGATGTACACAACAGATGTGGCTTCTCGGTCAGGACAAAACGATGCGAATGAGGTGGTCGAGGAAATAGACGCCAATGAACAACTGAGAGAAGATACTATTGAGTTGGTGGATCTTCTAAGCACCATGAAGCAGGATATGAAAACCCAGTTCGATAATATTTCAGCGAAGATTGATGGGCTTGAAAAAAGGATCGAACCGTTGGAAGTATATGTGAAAGAGCAAGAGAAATCAAAGGTAATACTTCGTAATACTATAGTAATACTTGGTAATACTAGAAGGTGTTAACAATATTTGGTTTCATGTCAAGCGCCTATAGATGATGAGCAACCGAGGAGGGATGATGAGCAACCGAGTACTTCGCAAGCAGGAGGAAGAGGGACGAAGAGAAAAAGGTCTAAGAAGTAGTAAAACTATGTTATTTTCTTTGATTTGTCATCGTAGTACTAGTAAAACTATGTAAAACTTCGTTATTTTCTTGGATTTGCGATTGATATTACTAGTAAAACTATGTAAAACTACATAATTTTCTTGGATTTGCCGTTCGTATTTTTGGTAAAACTACGTAAAACTAAACAAAACTAGAGAATTCATAGAAAAATATAGAACATGATTCAAGAAGAGAATTCATATAAAAGATAAGAAACTGATTCAACAAGTTTTAAACCAGCGTAGAAGATCGACTCAGATAATATCAATCATAACACAATTTATCCAGAAGATCGACTTGACTGGAAAGACACGCCACCACCTCCCTTCGTTTGGCAATCTCGTCAGTCTTCTCCTTAAGCTGCATCTGCAAATTATAGATCTGAGTATGATGGGATCGAATTCCCTCAATCTCTCCCAATGGTTATCAACATCCTTCCTTAAGTTTTTTGCTTCTTCTTCAATTGCATCAGCCCAAATTTTCCGTCTGTGCAATCCATCATCCTGCAAAATATATCAACGAACAGACATCATACTCAGATCTCTCAATTGTATTTGATTTAATTTAATTTACCTTATACTTAACGCAAGTAAACCATCTCTTTTTCTCTGTTTCTGTTGGAGAGATCTCTTCGATGATTCGTTCGCCACACGAGCATATTCTAGGCATGCCCAAATCACCATCGGCTATGGCTTGTCGCAACCCTTCTAACTTCCTCGCCCTCTTCTGATCAGCATAGTATGGGTCGGCCTAAAATTGTTCCATAGTTTGAGAAGATCTAGAATTTAACTTTCAAGATGGAGTAGATGAGAGAAGAGAAGACTCAAAGTTTCGAAGAAAATGAATGAATGGATGAGAATGATGGATTTCACCATGTTTCAAGATGGAGTAGATGAGAGAAGAGAAGACTCAGACTCAGGTTTCAGGTAGTGATGTTCATATATTTCACCATGTTTTACCTTAGTATATTCACATCTTTTGCATGATCTATTAGCACATTTAGCCATTATTGAGTGGCTTTAGGACTGTTTGTGCATTAGAGTAGAATTGCATTGCATTTGCATAGTTTCTTGCATAAACAGGTGAATTTGGATCCCAAGGAGCATGGAAGGATGTTGAGAAGGATTTGAGCTATCAAAGTGAAGAAGATCAAGGAGTTAGAGTAGAAGAAACCAAGCTCGGAAGTCCACTCGACCGCCCACTCGACCAGACACTCGACGGTGTGCGGAGAAGGACTCGACCGGCTGGAAGAAGCAGAAGAAGAGGCCACTCGACCAAGCACTCGAGCGAGCACCTGGTCAAGTTGACCGACGACCCTCCATTTTGTCTTCTAGCTACTTTTAGGGTTTCCCCCTCTCTCCTATATAAAGGCTTGTACCCTGCAGCCACAAAAAAAAAAGAAGAGAGAGCCACTTTTAGATCAAATCTGTAAACCTAGTATATACCCTTTTTGGGTATTTTCTACTTTATGTTTTCTTTTCTTTTAGATTCTCTAGCCACTTTTGCATATTTCTAAGAAATCTTTGATACTTGTTGGTTCCATAACTTTCTAAGTATTAAGAATTTGAGTTTGATTTCTTCTTCAATATTGTAGATCTTCATCTCATCTTTCTAATAATGCAAGTTTCATTGATTTCTGGGTTTATAACTTTGTTCATCATGTTTTGTGATTGTGAGTAGTGGTTTAGGATCTTGAGGATGGATTAGGATGGATAATGGTTATGGTTGTTTAGATTGGTCAAGATTGATTCCTTAATATCTCTTCTGGGTTAGATACACTCTATGCTATTCTTATACTGAGAGGGTAAGGGTAGATCTTAAGCTCATTTTTGATTGAGGTTTGTTGACTAATTTAGATAACCATAGCTTGAGTCCAACCCATAAATCCATCCTTAGGACATTTCTTGTTTATTGATTTCCCTGTTGAGTATTGTTAATTGCTTTTTGTTTGCTCTGTTTTCATTATTTGCCCTGTTTCTGTTCATTTGCTTGTCAACTCGATCTCCCACTCGATCGCACATCCGATCGAGTACTTGCTCGAGCTCCTTCCAGAGTTCTTGTTTATGTTCTGTTTCATTTTTGTTGCATCCATTTCATTTCTGTTTAATCCTGTTTCATTACTTGTCTTGCATTTGTATAATTTTTGTTCCTGTTTAGTATCATTACTGCTTTGTTTTATTGTTTACTTTGCATTTAGTATCCTGTTTTAGTAGCTTTACATTCTGCATTTCATAATCATCATTATGTTGTTAGTAAAAATCAATCATCATATATTGCTTGACTTAGATGAGTATTCACATCCTGATTGCTTACATCACACTCATTATGGTTTGACATCCTTTATGCTACAACTACATAAGGGTAATTGAAACACCTTGCATCCACCTGTTCATCCATCATTCATCATCATATTCATCACCATACCACCAAAAGAACCATGTTTCAGGTAGTACCAATTTTTTTATTATTGGTTGTACCAATTTTACCATTTTTACCAGTTTTATCTTAGTTGTCCCAATTCTACTCTCTTATATACACATCTTTTGAAAGAAGAAAACATTAAAAGACTTCGAATTAAGTTTCAAGAGGGAGTTATGCCATAAAAAAGTAGAGAGTAGTCAAACCAAACACAATTGATACATGAATCAAACATGAACATTACAAGAATCTCCAAATAACAACCATTGGAGTCCTTGTCTCCGGCGCCTTTTATTCTGCATCCTAGGTCGAGTTTTTGGTCGTTTTTTCCCAACAGATGCATACCTTTTTGTTTTCTTTCTTCCCTTTTTATTTTTCGATTCGGGGGAATGATCTGCATATCTTGGACTTCATCTGGGACATCCCATCGAGACTTATCATGTACTAAATAAATTGTCCTGCAATATGCAATTGCCCACAACTCTGTCCAATAATACTTAGAACACAACTCATGTAACTCGATATTCTTACCTCCATATTTTTTGGAATGTAATTAAAGACACCAATGCATGCACACAAGGATACTTTTGTATATCGAAAAACCTGCAACTGCAACTTCTCAATCACAACTTCACCAAATAAGGCTTTCCGTCACTGTCAATGACAATGTATTCAAGTTCGAAACCATTTAGCTCTATCACCTTTAGTTTCTCAGAAGTTGCCCATAAATCATGTAAGTAGTTCTCCACTAAAGGCACCAATTTATTTGCGACTGATCCAGACACAACATCTTTCCGATGTTCATTAACCCATTCAGAGAATTTTTTAAGTATTGCATCAAGCATGGGTATCAAGGAGTACCTCCTTGCATCTTTAAATACGTCGTTCATCGATTAAACACAGTTGCTTGTGTCTAGGTTGTATCTATCTTTTGGAAAAACGCATCTTGCCCATCTTTCTTTTTGGGTAGATTCTTCAAGATACTTGGCAGCAGAAGGATATCTTGTCGTAAAAGAAGCGTAAGCAATGTTGAACTCAGCCACTGTGTAAAACCTACTACACTCCATGAATCTCCATGCAACAACGTTTTTGTTGACGTTATGAGCATAACCTTTCACATTTTGGGATAAATGCCATATACAAAAACCATGATGAGCCAGAGGATACACATTAGCTATGGCTTTTATGAGACTTGTATTTCTGTCAGTCATAAATACTATTTCCAAAGAATCTCCAACAACGGTTTTCAACATCTCCAAAAACCAATTCCAACTTGCATCATTCTCACCATCAAGAACACGAAACGCCAAGAGATAATGGTGACGGTTAGGATCTTGAGCCGACGCAAAAACAAGAATACCCTTATATCCGTTCTTTAGAAAAGTTGTATCCATAGTTATAACTTTCCTCATGACTTTAAATCCTTCAACGCTAGCTCCCAAAGCTATGAACAAGTACATGAATTTATTATTCTCATTGCAATGCACATATAATCTTGTACCATGATTAACCTTCTCTAACATGTGCAGATAACATCGCAACATCTTGTAGCTTTCTCCCGGGCTATCTTTCAAATCAGTAACAGCTTGAATTTTTCCTCTCAACGCCGTGGAATATGATATATCAACACCTAATTTTGTCTTGACAAGATCCATGATAACTTTCGGAGGTGGAGTTTCCATTTTCCCTGGATAATCACCATGTAAAAGAGAAGCAACTAATTGTGGAATGCCTTGTCTCTTACTGTTGCTTGAACTTTGACTAGCCCGAGAGCATGTATGCATCTTGTTGTGCCTTCTAATCGAGAAAATATCTGTCTCTCGAATCCTACCAGCTCGTAAAACCCAGTTACATCCTTCTTTAGGACATTTGAGCACATAACACCCCCTGTCCGACTTTACTATTTCAAAACTAAATCAGTTAGCGAATGAAGCTCTATCCACCACTTCTTGCAATGCCTTCTTGTTTGGAAATTCTTGAAGTTTAGTCAGACCCAAACCGTCATCCCATGGTTCAATATACTGACACGGTTCTACAACAGGGCGTGGCTCAGTATATTCATCACCTTCATCACGTGATTCAGCTTCACCCTCTTTATTAGAATCACCCTCTACAGCCTTTTCTTTGCCTACGTAGACAATAATGGCGTTAGGTCCGATTTCACCATCCTTTGCATGTTGGTTTTCAAAGTTCATACCAACAGAACTTTGGTCCACTATGGGCACTATGGGCACTATTTGAACTTGCTCAGGCTGAGGCTCAGAAGGGATGACATTCACAAACAACATACATCTTCGCTTCTCATAATTAACGGAGTCTAGATAAACATTAACATCCTCATCGTTATTAAGCTCACAATGCTCCAATGTTTCTACTAGTAGTGGCTTGTAGCTCAGCTGCAACTGAATGTTACTAACAAACCCAAGCTTCTTGTATATCCTTGCTTTTAACATCAGCAATGTTATATTTCTCTTGAACATTATACTGTACATCCGACCTTCAAACTTAAAATGTAGGTTGACGTTCTCGCATATTGTATCCTACCAAATCAACCAATATAAAAAAATCTAAATTAGTACTACTACTAGTTTTACTAGTTGTACTACATGAATCAGTATTACTAGTTTTACTAAATATACCAGTATTACCAGTTTCACCACCTTCTCTCTCTCCTATCAAAATCGAATCGAATGGTAAATGAATTCTAATCTCCTTAATTCACTGAAATCGAAAGCCAAATCCCTTTCTTATCTAATAGATAGCTCAATTGACCCATAAACCTTTGTAAAACACCCAATGTGCTAAGCTTTCTTCGATCTAAATCCAATTGAATTTCTAAATTTACAAATCAAAAACAAATTCAACCAAAAGCTATTCTAATGTGAAGTAACGCACCTGCATTTTGAAGAACAACTTGATTCAACTCGAGTTGGTGAAGAACGACAGCAGTAGGAGCTCCGACGATGGAAGAATCGCCGGCGGATGGGTTGAGAGGTGAGTAACGAGGTCGGGTTTCTCGGGTCGAAAGAGCAGCTGGGTTTATTTTTTTATTTAAAATTTTTAATCTAAATCAATAAAACTAGAAGAGTAAAATCATCTCACCATCTCTTATTAAAAAAGGTGGGGGTATGAAGAATAGAGAGGGAGATAGGAGATTTGTCAAATTTTTTTAGGGACTTCTAAAATTATCCCTCGTTTAAAACTTACGCTAAGGTTTTGTTTATTCAAAAAATGTTGCACAAATTGTACGTTTTATTTTCTTTTAAATATAATTTAACATTAGATTCAAAAAACATATAGATCTCACAATGTTATGGTTCTGGACTGTTTTCTCTTTTAGAATTCTCTGTTCTCGTCTACACGCGTATGTAACTGGCTAGACTTACCCACGTGAATGTGAAATAGGCTTTTCCAATTTCAAATTGGACTTTTTTTCCTTCTTTTTTTCTTTGACAGAAAATAATAAATTTGTGTTTATCAGAAAGTCTGAATGTTAAAATACCTAGTTAGCCGTAGTGTCGTAAACATTAATTATTATGTGTCGGTTTTAGATTCTTCTTCAACATGAAAAAGTGAGACGAATATTGTCCATTTTGTTTTCCTGCAATACTGGATTTGTGAATTATGTTATTGATATCCCAAAATTCCATAAAATATCAATAATCGAATTAATTAAGATTATCTTCATAGGATCATGTGGAGCTGATTTTGTCCATAACTTCTTTCGCCTTACTGCAAGATTCGTCAACATTTTTCCAATGGATAAGTGACACAGAAATGATGTTTTAAAAGGAAAAAAAAAAGAGTGTACACATTTGTTTGTGGTAGAAGATCTATATGCGACAGAGGACAATGATTTGTCGGATCATAACTTTAAATTACAGACAATTATAGCGAGCTTAATAATTGTAAACCTGCGTCACTTTATGATTTAGGAAATCAAAGCTTAAAAGAGGGCAAAAAATTTTAGGGGTAAGCATTCAGGTTTTCGGTTTGGATTACGTTTTTTTTTTGTTTTATCAAACTGAAACTATATAGAAACCATATGTATTTCAGTTTGGTTATGGTTCGTTTTTACGGTCTTACGGTTTATCGTGTTTTATAAAAAATCAAACCATATAAAAAAACATATGTATCTCGGTTCGACTTCGTTTGGTTTTATTAGGTTACTCTGTATTCTTAAAAAAAATGTTAAGTTTGTTGCATAAAATAAACAAAATACAATAATATATCAATCATAAGTTATACATAATTTTAAACAATAGAATCTAAATCTAGTTTTGAAAACCCAAAGTTTTCAAATAATTTAAAAAGTATAATTGTAACACCAGAAAACCAAGAATTGGATTTTTGGTTGGATTTTCCACAATACAACAATGTAGAGACAATGCTTGCAGCCACATTTTTCTCTACATGCATTACATCCAAATTATGCCTGACCGGAAGATCCTACGCAACACAATTACAGTTCATAAAAATCCTAACTCACACATTGCTTAGTTAATTATAAAATTTATAAACATACCTCCCAATAAGCCAGTTTGAAAAAAATTGATCTTTTTTTCCATCTTGACAATTCCTCTTGGTCTACTTCTACTTTCTCATCTTCCTCAGATTCACTGGATACATCCTCATTATCAGAGACTGATTCCATACAGTCAAACCTTTTTCTCTTCCTCCCAGACTCTTTCATATTTCCAAACTCGTTTTTGAAGTTTTTCAGGTTATGAGATATCTCACGACCTGTTAAAATTCTTGCTTTTTCCGCTTTTCCATCAAACCAAGTCTTCTTCTCCCTATAACTATGTGTTGGTGCCAAACCCTTTCTGTGACACATATACACATGCTTTCTGCTGAACTTCAACCACTTACTATCCATGTTTTTACCACAAATGGGACAGCCCATTTTCCCTTTTACTTTACAACCAGCGAGGTTTCCATACGCAGGAAAATCACTAATAGTCTAGAGAAGAATTGTCCTTAGATTAAAAGTACTTTTACTGGATGCATTATATGTTAACTTTCTGTGGGACACCTTTCTTTACTTCACTAGTGTGCGTATTTATCTTCCACCGTGAAGCATTGCATTTGGGACAATTGTCTAGCTTCTTGTACTTCTTTCTAAATAGGCAGCAGGCATTAACACATGCATGAATCTTTTTATACCCCATATCAAAGCTCTTCAGAAACTTTTTAACATCATAAAATGATGTGTGAAGCACATTATCCTCAGGCAACATGTTTGGCAATGTCTCAAGAAGTTCATTGAAGCTCTTGTCGGACCAGCCATTATATGTCTTAAGCCTGAACAAAGACACAATAGCTGATAGCTTGCTGTGGTTTGAACAACTTTGATATAATGGCGTTCTAGCATCTGCAAGCTTTGCAAGAAACTCATCTTCTCTCTTGTCCTCACTCTCTGCAATCTCAACTAAGTCACCATCTGCAATCTACCTGAGTCACCCTTACCCTTACTCGCCAACTCTTTGTCAGAATATTCAGCTGCTTTATATAACTCAAAAATTTCGTCATTCCACTCATTTAGTTTGCTAACACCATCGACTACTAAGTTCACGTCTCCATGATGATACCAATCGTTTTGCAGCTTGTAAGCCTCATCCATCCCCCTAGTTACAAGATGATCAACCACGTCGATGCATGATTTGCGTTCTACATTACGATAGTCTTTGCAGGGACATATCATCATATCAATGTCCCCTAACGCCGCAGTCACATCCCGTACAAATTTCCGAGCGCCTCTCTCATAATCATGATTGANGGCAATGTCTCAAGAAGTTCATTGAAGCTCTTGTCGGACCAGCCATTATATGTCTTAAGCCTGAACAAAGACACAATAGCTGATAGCTTGCTGTGGTTTGAACAACTTTGATATAATGGCGTTCTAGCATCTGCAAGCTTTGCAAGAAACTCATCTTCTCTCTTGTCCTCACTCTCTGCAATCTCAACTAAGTCACCATCTGCAATCTACCTGAGTCACCCTTACCCTTACTCGCCAACTCTTTGTCAGAATATTCAGCTGCTTTATATAACTCAAAAATTTCGTCATTCCACTCATTTAGTTTGCTAACACCATCGACTACTAAGTTCACGTCTCCATGATGATACCAATCGTTTTGCAGCTTGTAAGCCTCATCCATCCCCCTAGTTACAAGATGATCAACCACGTCGATGCATGATTTGCGTTCTACATTACGATAGTCTTTGCAGGGACATATCATCATATCAATGTCCCCTAACGCCGCAGTCACATCCCGTACAAATTTCCGAGCGCCTCTCTCATAATCATGATTGACTCTTCAATGAATAAGAAATGGGACAGAATAAAGAACTGGGGAAAGTATCCAAACCCCAGCTGAAACCTAACCTATATAACTTCATAGCTTACCTGCATAGATGCACCCATGCCTTGTCCAACATTATATGTTATAAGCTTAATTAAAACCTTTATAACAACATTAAAAAGTGTTCCAGATAAGTAAATAACTCAATCACATACCACAACAAATACCCTAATATCATCTCAAGTGTACAACAAAACAATAACAGCCACAAAACAAAAAAAAACCAACACAAAACAACAACAANTTGAACAACTTTGATATAATGGCGTTCTAGCATCTGCAAGCTTTGCAAGAAACTCATCTTCTCTCTTGTCCTCACTCTCTGCAATCTCAACTAAGTCACCATCTGCAATCTACCTGAGTCACCCTTACCCTTACTCGCCAACTCTTTGTCAGAATATTCAGCTGCTTTATATAACTCAAAAATTTCGTCATTCCACTCATTTAGTTTGCTAACACCATCGACTACTAAGTTCACGTCTCCATGATGATACCAATCGTTTTGCAGCTTGTAAGCCTCATCCATCCCCCTAGTTACAAGATGATCAACCACGTCGATGCATGATTTGCGTTCTACATTACGATAGTCTTTGCAGGGACATATCATCATATCAATGTCCCCTAACGCCGCAGTCACATCCCGTACAAATTTCCGAGCGCCTCTCTCATAATCATGATTGACTCTTCAATGAATAAGAAATGGGACAGAATAAAGAACTGGGGAAAGTATCCAAACCCCAGCTGAAACCTAACCTATATAACTTCATAGCTTACCTGCATAGATGCACCCATGCCTTGTCCAACATTATATGTTATAAGCTTAATTAAAACCTTTATAACAACATTAAAAAGTGTTCCAGATAAGTAAATAACTCAATCACATACCACAACAAATACCCTAATATCATCTCAAGTGTACAACAAAACAATAACAGCCACAAAACAAAAAAAAACCAACACAAAACAACAACAAACAACAAAAGAATAACCATAAAATTTGGTCGAAAGGGACTAACCTGAACTGTTGAGTACAACAAAAGTGAGCTTCAGTTCCCCAATGGCATCAACCACAAACACTTGACAAATTGCAAAACGTATCCAATGAGATATGCTTTGGAGATTTGAAAATTCTTAAAATCCCTAATTTGAATCAAATCCCTAATTCTCATAATCCAAAATTTGAATCAAATCCCTAATTTGAAAAATCCCAAAATCCCTAATTTGGATCAAATCTCAGATCGATGCTCATAAACCCTATAATCGATAATTTCAATCCTTGAGAGTAAGAAGAAAGAAGCAAATTAGAGTAAATAGCAAAAATTTGCCTTCGATTTGAGAGCTGGGCTGGATAATGTGTCTGCGGAGGAGCACGAATCTATTGCCAGCGACAGTATTACGGATTCGTCGTAAAAAATAGAAGAGAATCTCAAAGAAAATAGGAGAGTGTTGTTTTGCTGTTTTTCTCGACAGTGTTATGTTTTGCTCGAGAGTGTTGTTTTGTTCAGGGTTGCTCGACAGTGTTATGTTAGGCGCTTAAGTGAAATATTTTGGCTCAGGGTTGGCGGAATAAGATTTTTCAGATTCTCGCTTAAGGATTTTATAGCAAAGCGTTTATATTGAGCTAATATAAAGTGACCAAAAAAACTAATCATCTTTTATAGCAGTTCATGAAAATGTGCTATCCTCTTATGCTATTAATGTACATATTTGTTGTAGTGTTAAAAAATTAAACTTTGAACTTTACCAAAAATGCAATAAAAAAAAGGATGTATTGTTCATATATATAGAGCAAACTTCCTTATACTTTGATGGTTACGTCCTAATATTTAACCAAGTAATTATGTCAAACATGAGAACAGGTTATTTGAAACTAATTTTCCTATGAAATTCCATAAAATTTACCTTATTTACCTATTATCAAATGAACTATTGCGTAATATGTATTTAAATTAAGGTACAACTAATAAATTGGTAAAACTACAATTGTACAACTATAAGTTTGAGTACAATTACTTGAAAAACTTGATAATATTTTATTAATTTATTGACTATTTTATCATTTGTTGACCATTTTGTCTTTTATTTATTATTTAATTCTGAATAATTTTTCCTTTCTTATTCATCACACTTGTACGTAATCTGTTTCAGTTGTCCCATAAGTTTTTATTTGTTGTTATTTTTATCAATTGTACCTAACCTGTTTCTTCTTTTGTTGACCCTTCTTCTTGTGCTTCGTATATGAACTCTTTAGGTACTTTGAAGGTTCCCCTACTCTCTTCTTCCTCTTCCTCGAATAAGTCTTAATCATCTTATCATCTCTTTTTTCTTCTTCTTCTTCACCATCCATCTCAACATCTCTTTCCTCGCCTCATTCTACTGTTGCTACTTCTTCTTCTTCTTCACCATCCACCTCATCACCATTGTCTTCTTGTTCTTCACCACTGCTCACTACTTCTTCTTCTACATCCACCTCATCACCATTGTCCTCTTGTTCTTCACAATTGCCTTCTTCTTCTTTTTCACTAAACATCTCATCACCTCTGTCTTCTTTTCCACTAGACATCTCATCACCAGATCCTTCTCCCATCTCATCACCTCCATTGTTCTCATATTCAGATCCTGCAGCCTTATTCATTGCATCATTCACATAGAGTTCCACATCTTTCAACCTTCTGTCCAAAACATAAAATTTCTTTTTGATTTTAGTAAACCCTGCTGCTTCCTTCTTCCTCTTCTCCTGCTGCTTCTCCTTCGTCTTGCTGCTGCTCCTCTCACATTTTCTGCTTGAGCAGACACATCTAAACTATACTGCCCTTCCCAGCAAATCTTCTTTTTTCTACACATAGGCGATACTCCCAACTCTCAGCTAATGGATCACTCGATTGTATCTCATCATTTTCTGTGATGCGAGCCATAAGAGAGACCTCAGACAAATCAGGTTCCAAAATGCTATGAATTATCTGTTGAGTAAACAAAGAAGATGCTCAGATTTCCAAATTTAAAAGAAACCTTAGATCACTATGCGAAACAGTTAAGGAGAAACTCTAACCGTTGTAGATCCAAGGGTGTCATTTACATCTTCAATCGGGAAGCCTTTCATGTGACTATATCTCCATTTTTGTTTGCACATTCTTGGACAGTCTATGAGTTCATCAACTATGTCAACTTGGAACTTACTCTTCAACTCAGGAATGCACTCACATGCCAATATCTACAAGTTACATTAAAGCATAAGACACAACAATTATCTCACAAGAACTCAGACGAATTAAAAAAGCTTCACAATAAATAAATCTTACCTCTAAAGGAGTTAAGAAACCCAGAAAACACCAAGATGAATTCACACACCCCTTAAAATTATTCATCATATGGGAGATATTTGTAATACTTTCATCAAATGTGTATCTCCCCCACGGAAACTTTTCACATGCATATAGATCATCCACAATTCAAAGTATAAAATCATCAATGTACCCATAATTTTTCCTTGGTGAGATGATTGTGCTTAAGAACAAGAGCATCACCATCTTTCTCCGGTCTCCACATGCTTCCATGGACTGTAGCTTGCTTCTCACATCTTTGATTTTATCACAATTTTTTCTGTTTTTTCCCATATGTTTCTTCTTCTTCTTGAGAAGGTCCAAAATGCCTTTTCACAAACGAATCACTCCCCAGGTTCTTGAAGTTTGATGGATAGAAACGACAGTCAAACCCATAAATAAGTCCATGCTCCCTAAGTGAGTACCGAACGGGATTACCATTCACTACAAACCAACATACTCTATCTTTTTCCATACGAACTGAGCGAAGCAACAACAACCACATACACATATACCTATGGTTCTCCTCCCTATGCATGCGCCAAACGTGCTTAACTGCGAGTGTGTGCGAAACCAATCCTTCTCATTTTCCTCAAGGATTTCCATGTCTTTCATTGTTTTGTTCTCCTCAGACCTTGATGACAGCCTACACCACTTTGTATATTCAGATTGCTTGAAGTAAAAATCCACTGGTGCTATTGGTTGGGTGTCCTCCTCTGTATCCTGCAAAACATAATTGTAATGAATATTTGTACCAATCAAACTTATTTGTACAAAAAATGTAATTGTACCAAAACACAACTAATTCAATTTCTCAACTCCCGCTCCGTGTACAACAAACCCAATCGAACCCTAGTTTTTCAATTTCTATAAACTTCACTCTAATTACCTGTGGATGCGATGTAGTAGGCGTTTGTTCTTCGGATTCTGTTTGGGACTCTTCTTCATCATCTCGCGGTTGACAAGGATCTATTGCTGGCGGAGAAGGGGAACCTTCGATTGGCGGAGGAGGAGAACTTTCAGTTCGCAGAGGAGGAGGATCTACTGTTGGCGGAGGAGGAGAAGCTTCAGTTCGCAGATGAGGAGGATCCACTGCTGGCGAAGGTGGATCTTCAGTTTCCGGAGGGTTCTTCTTCCTCTTCTTCAATTTAGCCCATTTCGAGTCTTAGGACCCATTGATATAGCTGGATTAACAAAAAAAAAAAAAACACAAAATTTAAAAGATTTCGTTTGAATTTGAACCCTAATTTTTTACAAACCCTAATTTTACAACCAAATTGGACTTACCTTTATGGAGGATGAAGAGAAAGATGAGAATTGAAGAAAATAGAGGAGATTTTAGAAAATTATAGTGAGAAGAAGAAGAATCTAGGAAGAATCTGTATGTGGGTTGAGAAAAAAAAATGATTTGTTGGGTTACGGGAGTTTCAATCGAAGAAAAAAATAATAGTATCCGGTTTGAATGGGTAACCCAAATTCATTGGTTGGGTTAGTAAATATTGGAAATCTGTAAGACTTTCTTGTCTTTCACCATTTTTTTGATTAAAAGAAAAGGAAAAAAAATTATTTAATATAACAGAGGCAGATGAGAAAAAAAATTTGAGATAGGGACACAAGATAATTAAATCCCTTAGTTTAATAGATATTATCGACAAAATAGATGATCAAAAAACAAAAAAAGAAAATCAGTTATTAACTCCACAACCATTTGGTCTTAACAAAAATAATAGAAAAATATCCTTCTCCAACACTATTTAAACAAGTAACTACTTGTGAATTACAAGAAGTTAAAAATTTTAAAAAACAAATAAAAGAATTACAACAAATAGTTCACCAACATCAACTTCACCAACTGCAAGTAAATGCTACATAAGCCCTGATAGAACCAAAAGTCCACCAATCTCCACCCACAATAACGGACGAACCCTCCACAAACAACCATGAAAACCATAATCAAACAAAAGAAGAAGAATAATATATCCAGATAATAATCAAAATAAACTATCAAAACTGGTATACAAAAATCACATTACATATAGGGTATAATTTTAACTAGAAACAATAGAACTTCTAGATAGATTAGCAGACTATGATTGTATTAGAGAAGTAATTGTTCATAAAAATTATATGAAAAAAATGTATGAAAAACTTAGTGGTGCAAATGGAATTAGTTTGAAGGTCAACTACAAATTACCAAAAGAAAAAATCTATAACGAAAATCATTGTTTTAAAACTCAGTTTATCCTTGTAAAAAACTTAAGTCAAGAAGTTATACTAAGAACTCCATGTTTTAAACAAATTTATCCATTTAAAGTTACAGAGCTATGAATCACCAGAAGAATTGTAGGAGAAACGATAACATTTGACTTTCTATCCCCAATGAAAACAAAAGAAATCTTAGCTTTACAAAATTCAACAATTGAGAAATCTATAAATTTAATAGATGGGAAGCTGAAACATGGTATTTATTGGGGGTTGTGATGAATGTATGAAGATAGAGATGATGAATGAAAAGGTGGATGCAAGGTGTTTCAATAACCCTTATGTTGTAGTAGCATAAATGATGTCAATCCATAATTAGTGTGATGTAAGCAATAGGATATGAATACTTGTCTAAGTCAAGCCAAATGTGATGAATGTTTTTAACTAACAACCTAATGATAATGATAAAATGCAGAATGTATAGCTACTAAGACAAGATACTAAATGCAAAGTAAACAGTAGAAACAAAGCAGTAATGATACTAACCAAGAACATGAACTAAACTAATGCAAGCTAAGAAACAGGATCAAACAGATATGATGTGAATGTAACAGGAATGAAACAGGAAATGAAACAGGTAGTGAAACAAGTAAATGTAGAACATAAACAAGAACTCTGGATGATGCTCGAGCAAGCACTCGATCGGATGCTCGATCGAGTGGGTGGTCGAGTTACTTAATACGAAGAACAGAGACAGAACAACAATCAGAACAGAGCAAAACGAAAGTAAATCAAACAGAAAGCGAATAGCACTACTCAAAAAAGGAAATCAATAAACAAGGAAAAGTCCTAAGGATGGATTCATGGGCTGGACTCAAGCTATGGTTATCTAAACTGATCAACAATGAGCTATCTCTAGACAATGATCTTCTAATACTTGTTAATCCATTCTCATGACAATAACAATCAAGCTTAGATACTCTTAGACATAGTTCTCACTAGCTATTACATATAAAAGCAGATATTAAACAACCAGATCATCAATGTCAAAAATCACTTTAAACATCTAATCTCTTAGCATATTTCATGATAATCTCTAGCATTAGCCTTATTTAACAACTTAGAAATTGGTGTGATGCTAAGAAGCTTAAGATCCATCCTTACCCTCTCAGTATAAGAATAGCATAGAGCATATCTAATCTAGAAGAGATGTATAACAATAAAGTTTGATCAATCTAAACACCCATAACCTTTACCCAGCCTAATCCATCCTTAAGATCTCTACACACTACTCACAATCACTAAACATGATAAACAAAATCATAAACCCAGAAATCAATGAAACTTGCATGAGTAGAACGATAAGATAAAGATCTACAATATTGAAGAAGAAATCAAACCCAAATTTTCAATACTTAGGAAGTTATGGAACCAACAAGTATCAAAGATTTCTTGAGACAATACAAAAGTGGCTAATGATCTAAGGAAAAGAAAAACAAAAGTAGATAATTCCCAAAAGGGTAAATACTAGGTCTAGATATTATTTCTCTAAAAAGTGCTCTCTTTTGCGGCCATGGGTACAAGGAGTTTATATATGAGAGAGGGGAAGCCCTAAAATGGCTAGAAGACAAAATAGGCAGGCGGCTCGGTCAACTCGACCAGGTGCTCGGTCGAGTGACCTCTTCTTCTGTTTCTTCTATCCGGTCGAGTCCTTCTCCGCACACGGTCGAGTGTGCTGATCGAGTGGACTTCTGGATCTTGATTATTCTGCTCTAGCTCCCTTGTCTTCTTCACTTGATAGCTCCAATCCTCCTCAGCACTCTTCCATGCTCTTTAGGATCCAAAATCACCTGCTTATGCTAAAAACTATGCAAATGCAATGCAATTCTACACTAATGCATAAACAGTCCTAAAGCTACTCAATAATGGCCAAATTAGATAGTAAATCAACCAAAATATGTGAATATACTAAGGTAAAACAAGGTGAAATATATGAACATCAACACCCCCAAACTTAGTCTTTGCTTGACCTCAAGCAAATAAACAAGACATAAGTAGGGAAGTGGGGTTTAAAAGTGGGATCTCAGCTNCTAGGTCTAGATATTATTTCTCTAAAAAGTGCTCTCTTTTGCGGCCATGGGTACAAGGAGTTTATATATGAGAGAGGGGAAGCCCTAAAATGGCTAGAAGACAAAATAGGCAGGCGGCTCGGTCAACTCGACCAGGTGCTCGGTCGAGTGACCTCTTCTTCTGTTTCTTCTATCCGGTCGAGTCCTTCTCCGCACACGGTCGAGTGTGCTGATCGAGTGGACTTCTGGATCTTGATTATTCTGCTCTAGCTCCCTTGTCTTCTTCACTTGATAGCTCCAATCCTCCTCAGCACTCTTCCATGCTCTTTAGGATCCAAAATCACCTGCTTATGCTAAAAACTATGCAAATGCAATGCAATTCTACACTAATGCATAAACAGTCCTAAAGCTACTCAATAATGGCCAAATTAGATAGTAAATCAACCAAAATATGTGAATATACTAAGGTAAAACAAGGTGAAATATATGAACATCAACACCCCCAAACTTAGTCTTTGCTTGACCTCAAGCAAATAAACAAGACATAAGTAGGGAAGTGGGGTTTAAAAGTGGGATCTCAGCTCCTAAAGCTTGATAATAAACTAGCTAGAATCAATGTCCAAGTTACTAGTACTATGATGCAAGTTGAATGAGCTGTAATTAAAGATTTTAGACAAGCCTATCACAACATTTACTGATTTAAGCCTTAGATATCCATATGCATTCAAATCAACTATTTCCTTTAACATTCATTAAACAAGAACATGAATCAACTTATGCAATGCTCTAAACTCATTTGGCTTGGTAATAAAGGTTTAGAGACAATGATTGANCAAAATAGGCAGGCGGCTCGGTCAACTCGACCAGGTGCTCGGTCGAGTGACCTCTTCTTCTGTTTCTTCTATCCGGTCGAGTCCTTCTCCGCACACGGTCGAGTGTGCTGATCGAGTGGACTTCTGGATCTTGATTATTCTGCTCTAGCTCCCTTGTCTTCTTCACTTGATAGCTCCAATCCTCCTCAGCACTCTTCCATGCTCTTTAGGATCCAAAATCACCTGCTTATGCTAAAAACTATGCAAATGCAATGCAATTCTACACTAATGCATAAACAGTCCTAAAGCTACTCAATAATGGCCAAATTAGATAGTAAATCAACCAAAATATGTGAATATACTAAGGTAAAACAAGGTGAAATATATGAACATCAACACCCCCAAACTTAGTCTTTGCTTGACCTCAAGCAAATAAACAAGACATAAGTAGGGAAGTGGGGTTTAAAAGTGGGATCTCAGCTCCTAAAGCTTGATAATAAACTAGCTAGAATCAATGTCCAAGTTACTAGTACTATGATGCAAGTTGAATGAGCTGTAATTAAAGATTTTAGACAAGCCTATCACAACATTTACTGATTTAAGCCTTAGATATCCATATGCATTCAAATCAACTATTTCCTTTAACATTCATTAAACAAGAACATGAATCAACTTATGCAATGCTCTAAACTCATTTGGCTTGGTAATAAAGGTTTAGAGACAATGATTGACTCTCTTTAGAGTGGGGCTTATCAATATCAAGGTTCTCTCATAAAAATGGATTGAGCTTTAGAAGAAGGCTAAAGGTAAGAACACTTAGACACATACAAGAACAAAACCTTGTCTACCCAAAGGTCCCCAAAGTGTTTATCCTATCATTCTAATCCCAAATTTTCCTAGTTCTACCCTTTAACTTCATCTCTTCTCAAATACCCTTTTCTCTTTTGTTTTTAAGCCTTAGGAGAGGTTTCTTATTTGAATCAACTAGTGGAATGGGGCTTCTTTCTTATTTGCTATGGTTCCCTTTTCTTCTCATTTCTTAGGACATAGAAGCTTTTTGCTAGACTCTTCTTTTATTTCTTTCTTTTTCCTTGATTAGAACCATCTTTAACACAACATGCTTCAATTTAGACCAAATGCAATGCAGGAATTCTAGGCTTGGTTCAACCTTATGCTTCTAGCTACTCAACAAGCATCAAAGTACTATTAACTTGGGCATTGATCCTAGTTTAGTGAATTTAAACAAGCTAACAAGGCTAAACTCATCATAAATCCCTAATGCAAATATTAAACAGTCCTATATGAAACATGTTAAACAAGATCCTAATATGCAATGCAAACTACATGAACACTCTTTTTTTTGGTAAAGATTTTTGCAAAAATTTTCAAATTTTTAGGTTTTTTTCTATGCCTTAGATGAAATGCAAGTACTAATATGATTATGATAATATTTTGAAATAAGAAAACAAAACACAACATCAAATGTCATCTCAAACCCTCCCCCAAACTTAAATTACACAGTCCCTTATGTAAGAGAAATTTGAAAGAGGATTCAAGACTAAAAAATAAAATAAAACTATAGATGCAATGGTATTTACAATGAAAAGGTGATGTTGGTACCTCATTGGTTATGGAAGAAGTTGTCCACATCCTCATTCATGCTGTCAAATGTGTAGCTGGAGCTTGGAGCTTAGGTGGGGAAGGAGGCAACTCGACGATGGCCATCGACTTGTACTCAGTCGAGTGGGTAGGTCGAGTTGGCTTCCGAACCTTCCTTTCTTCTTCTGTTTAGACTCCCTTGCTTCCCTGACCATGAAAACACCAAAACAAGACCAAAATACCAAAACCCTAAACAATATGCACAAAGATACCTTAGGGACTTCCTCCCTAGTGAGCTTGTTTAAAGTCACTAAGCTTGACTTCTTCTAGTTCTTCAAGCTTGAGGAGCATCCTTGAGAAACATTGTGATCTTTTCATGTTTCTCCTTTTCTTCTCAGTACTTCTTAACTCTCTGACCATTGACTGTGAACTCACTACCATCCTTGTTGAGAAGTGTGACAGCTCCAAATGGTAGAACCTCTTTTATTTCAAAAGGACCTCCCCACCTACTTTTCAACTTCCCAGGAAATAGCTTGGGCTTTGAGTTGAACAGCAAGGCTTGGTCTCCAGCCTTTAGGTCCTTAATGAGGATTTTCTTATCATGGAAGGCTTTTGTTCTTTCCTTGTAGATTTTGGAGCTCTCAAAAGCTTCTAATCTGATCTCTTCAAGTTCATGCAGATCAAGGCTTCTCTTAGCTTGAGCTGTCTCTAAATCAAAGTTCAAAAGCTTGATTGCCCACAAAGCTTTGTACTCTACCTCAACTGGGAGATGGCAAGACTTTCTATAGACAAGTTGGAATAGAGTTCTTCTTATTGGTGTTTTGAAATCTGTTCTATAAGCCCAAAGTGTTTCATCAAGTTTGCTAGACCAATCTTTCCTTGTTTCTCCCACTATCCTTGATAGAATGACTTTGATTTACTTATTTGAGACTTCAACTTGCACACTAGTTTGAGGGTGATAAGCTGTTGACACTTTGTGTTTAACTCCATATTTCCTTAGCATTCCTTCAAAGATCTTGTTTATGAAGTGTGTCCCTTCATCACTAATCACAACTCTTGGAATTCCATATCTTGGGAAGATTATGGTCTTGAAAAGCTTAAGAACCACTTTGTGATCATTAGTAGGGCTAACAATAGCTTCTACCCACTTGGAGACATAGTCCACTGCTACTAATATGTAGACATTCCCATTTGAAGGAGGATTAAAAGGTCCCATGAAATCAATTCCCTACACATCAAATATCCCAACCTCCATAATTGGATTTTGGGACATTTCATTCCTTCTTGTAATATTTCTCATCCTTTGGCAAGTATCACACTTTGTAATGAACTTGTGAGTGTCTTTGAATAAAGTAGGCCACCATAAACCAGCTTGTAGGACCTTCTGGGCAGTCTTAAAGGTTGCAAAATGTCCTCCATAAGCAGAGACATGACAGTGTCCCAACACTCCTTCAACTTCATTCTCTACTATACACCTCCTAAACAGTCCATCTGATCCCTTTTTGTACAAGTAAGGTTCATCCCAATAGTATCCATTGATGTCCTTGAGCAGTTTCTTCTTCATGTAAGGGTCCATGTCTGCTGGGATTTCTTCACATACTTTGTAGTTAACTATTTCAGCATACCATGGCAAATCTTCACTTTCAAGTGCCATCCATTCCTCCATTTGGTCCTTCTCGACCGAGTGGCCAAACACACTCGATCGTGTGTCTGCTCGAGCAGTCGGTCGAGTTAGATCGAGTTGCATCAGTTTCTCTTCAGGCATTGAATCATCAATTGGTATTTCTTCCTCTATCCCCATCCTGGAGAAATGATCAGCAACTCCATTCTCTATACCTTTCTTATCAACTATTTCCATGTCAAATTCTTGGAGAAGTAGAATCCATCTTAACAACCTTGGTTTGGTATCTTTCTTTGAGTAGATGTGCCTCAAATCAGCATGATCAGTGTACACAATAACTTTGGAACCCACTAGGTAGCTTCTGAATTTTTCAAAGGCAAACACCACTGCAAGAAGCTCCTTATTTGTTGTTGAATATCTTCCTTGAGTTTCATCCAAGGTTCTACTTGCATAGTGAATAACATGCAGCCTCTTATCTTTTTTTCTGTCCTAAAACTGCTCCTACTGCAAAGTCAGATTGATCACACATTATCTCAAATGGGAGATCCCAATTGGGAGCTTGGACTATTGGAGCTGATATCAAGGCAGCCTTGATCTCCTTGAAAGCCTTCAAGCAATCTTCACCAAAGTTGAATTCAGTATCCTTACAAAGTAACCTTGTCAATGGCCTATCAATCTTTGAAAAGTCCTTGATGAATCTTATGTAGAACCCAGCATGACCAAGAAAGCTTCTTATATCCTTGACTGTCTTTGGTGGTTGAAGCTGAACCATGACTTCAATCTTTGCTTTATCAACCTCAATAGCCTTCTCTGAAATCTTGTGACCAAGAACTATCCCTTCTTCAACCATGAAATGACACTTCTCCTAATTTAGAACTAGATTTGTGTCTTCACATCTCCTTAAGACTCTACATAGATTAGCAAGACAAGAAGAGAAAGAGTCTCCATAGACAGAGAAATCATCCATCAAAACTTCAACCATATCCTCAATAAGATCAGAGAAAATTGACATCATGCACCTTTGAAAGGTAGCTGGAGCATTACATAGTCCAAATGGCATTCTTCTATATGCAAAAGTGCCATATGGACATGTGAAAGTTGTCTTTTCTTGATCATTAGGATGAATTGGTATTTGGAAAAATCAAGAATATCCATCCAAGAAATAGTAATGGGTATGATTGGCTAATCTCTCTAACATTTGATCAATGAATGGAAGGGGAAAATGATCTTTCCTAGTAGCGGAATTGAGCTTTCTATAATCAATGCACATTCTATGTCCTGTTATGGTTCTAGTAGGAATTAACTCATCATGATCATTCTTTACTACAATAGTTCCTCCTTTTTTAGGGACACAATGCACTGGTGAAACTCAAGTACTATCAGAGATAGGATAGATCACACCAGCTCCAAGCAACTTAAGAATCTCCTTTTTTTACTACTTCCTTGAGGTTTGGGTTAAGCCTTCTTTGAGGTTCAATGCTAGAATAAGATTCATTCTCTAGGTGAATTCTATGCATCCAGAGGCTAGCTGACTTTAATATCATCCAAAGAATAACCAATAGCCTTCCTAAATTTCCTTAGCTCAACAACTAGAAAATCAAGTTCTTCACTTCTCAAGTTAGCATTCACTATGACAGGATAAGTAGAGTTTTTACCTAGAAAAATGTACCTTAGCCCAGATGGGAGAGATTTAAGTTCTACCTTGGGTGCTTTTAGCTCAGACCAGTCATCTGTGTGGGTTTCGGCAGGGCACTCGGTCAAGTGGTGTTGGTGCTCGGTCGAGTGCGCTTGTGTGGGTGGTCGAGCTCTCTGTATCTGCTATCTGAACTGACCAGACTTCCTCTCTTAATGCTGGTAGCCCCTCAAAAACCTCTAGATGGTCTGATTCTCTACTGGAGTCCAGTATCTCTTCATAAGCCTTGGTTTCTTTGTAGATGAACCCTTTTCTCCAGTTTTTGTCAAAACAGTTCTAAGGTGATCTTGTTCTACTAGCTCTCCCATCAATTCTCCTGCTAATTTGTCCAATTCTTCAACCCAAAAGACTTGTCCTCCAATTGTTGGTTTCTTCATAGCCTCTACAATGTCAAATGTCATTTTGAGGTCCTCTCCCAAGTTGAGATCAATCTTCCCTTTTCTCACATCAATTATTGCTCCTGCTGTGGCTAGGAAAGGTTTTCCCAAAATCAAAGGATCTTTTGGTTCTTCATCCATTTCCAAGACTACAAAATCTGTTGGGACTTCCACTGCTCCAACTCTAACTGGTAAATCCTCCAAAACACCATGTGGTAATCTTACTGATCTATCAGCTAAGATCAGAGATATGTTGCATGGCTTATACCTTGTAAACCCTAGGCGCTTAGCAACTGATAGAGGCATTAGGCTTACTGAGACTCCCAAATCACAAAGACATCTGTTGAAGGTCAAAGGGCCTTTAGAGCAAGGTAGAGTGAAGGAACCAGGATCTCTTAACTTTTGAGGGTTCACTTGCTTTTGGATTATGGCACTACACTCATGACTAAGGATCACCATCCCTTGAACTTCTTTGATCCTTTCCATCACAACATCTTTCAAGAATTTCTGGTAGGGGGGAATCATAGCAAAAGCATATATTAGAGGCATCCTAAGCTCAATCTCTCTAACTTTTTTATCAAACAATACCTTGTACTTTTCAACCATCTGCTTCTTGAATCTTCCTGGGAAAGGTAGTGGAGGTTTGTAAGGAGGAGGATTGAACCAGACTTCTTTTTCCTTGGTAGCAACTGGCGTAATCTTCTCCTGAGAAGGTGCTCGATCAGCTGCCCGATCAACCACTCGATCGTGTGAGTGCTCGAGTGCTGGGTCGAGTTCAATTGTCTCTCCATTCTGAGTCTCCTGTTGCTGAAAACCCTCCCCATCTTGTTCTTCACTGTCCTTAGGGATTGGTAGGACGCCTTTACGTTCTGGTAACACCCTTCCACTGTGTAGATTGATTGCATTGGCATATTCTGTAGAGTGCATGATAGCCTTGCCCTTATGTTGGTCATTCCTTGTAGGAGTAGAAGAAGCCAGTTTGGTCTCCATAGTCTCAATCTTAGAATTCAGAGTTTCAAACTTAGTATGGAGGTCATTGTATGTGTTTTCCATCCTTTTGCCCATCTCAGCAAACTTCTTTGCATTCTCAATCTGTCCATTTTCTTGCCCAAGCAACATTTGTTGCATCATAGCTCTCAAATCTGGTTCTTGGACTTGGTTGGTCTGAAACCCTGGAGGGGGACACAATTGAGGCTGGAAACCATTGTGTTGCTGCTTGGGTGCATAGTTGTTTTGTTGTTGGGGCTGTTGAGGTGGATAGACTTGATCTTGAGGATTGGCTACATTGGTGCTTCTATAGGAAAGGTTGTTGTTCTTAAACTGATTGTATCCTTTGAACCCTCCTTGATTCTGCATGTAGAAAATCTCAGCAAATTCTCTCTCCCCATCTTGAACTGGAACCTCTTCTTCACCACGAAAATGAATGTTCTTTTGTTGGCTTAGTAGAATCTTGTCCAACTTCTCATGAACAACCTTCAAGTCCTTCTTATACTTTTCATCTTGATCATTGGAGACAAACCTTACTGTTCTATCATAGTCATCATTATAATTCTCATCAGATTGTACTAGGTTCTCTACAAGCTCCCATCCTTCTTCTACATTCTTATTGAGGAAATTGCCATTGGAGGCTGTGTGCAAAAGCATCCTTATCTTAGGTAGAACTCCTCTATATAAGGTGCTGAGCAAAGACTCATTGCTGAATCCATGGTGTGGATATTGAGTTTGGAAGCCCTTGAATCTCTCCCATGCCTCACAAAAGCTTTCATTGTTCTTTTGTGCAAAACCAGAGTTCTCATTCCTCAACCTTGCTGTTCTAGCATTTGAGAAGAATTTAGCTAGGAATGCCTTCTTGCAAGCATCCCATGTAGTGATAGCACCAGTTGGAAGTGTCTTCTCCCATAGATGTGCTTTGTCTCCAAGTGAGAAGGGAAACAATCTGAGCTTGAAACCATCCTCACTTACACCATTGATCTTGGTGAGGCCACAAATTCTATCAAATTCAAATCTAAGGGGTCTTCCATTGGCAAACCATGGAATTTATTTGCTTGAATCATTGAGATGAGACTACTTTTGATCTCATAATTATTGTTGGCAACTGCAGGAGGAACTATGCCAGCTCTTTGGTTATGTGTATTTGGGGCATCTCCTGCACCAATGTGCCTTGGCCTTTGCTCTTGATTGTTTTGTTGCTCCATTAGCAACTGATTCTCTTGTTCTTGGGTGATTCTTGTTCTCTGCTGTCTTAGGTCTCTTGGTAGGCGGTTGATGTGATTAAGGTACCTCTAAAGATTCTGATTTCCTTTGGATCTTGTTTGCATCAACTGACCCGACGACGGACTCGATGACTGACTTGGACAGACACTCGGTCGAGCACTAGCTCGAGTTGAAGGTCGGACTGACTGAGACGAGTATGCCTTTTTAATTCGGGTGGTGGCTCGATCAGGTACTCGAACGTGCAGACGGTCGAGTTGTAGGTCGAGTTGGTACCTGAGATTCAAAACGACCAAGCAGATGAAGAATCTTAATCAGTAGTGATCAAAAGAACAATATAACTTAATCTTAAAATTGTATAAATCCTAAATGTCACAAACAAACACTAAAAAGGCAACGGTGCCAAATTGAAACATGATATTTATTGGGGGTTGTGATGAATGTATCAAGATAAAGATGATGAATGAACAGGTGGATGCAAGGTGTTTCAATAACTCTTATGTTGTTGTAGCATAAAGGATGTCAATCCATAATTAGTGTGATGTAAGCAATCAGGATATGAATACTTGTCTAAGTCAAGCCAAATGTGATGAATGTTTTTAACTAACAACCTAATGATAATGATAAAATGCAGAATGTATAGCTACTAAGACAAGATACTAAATGCAAAGTAAACAGTAGAAACAAAGCAGTAATGATACTAAACAAGAACATGAACTAACCTAATGCAAGATAAGAAACAGGATCAAACAGATATGATGTGAATGAAACGGGAATGAAACAGGAAATGAAAAAGGAAATGAAACAGGTAGTGAAACAAGTAAATGCAGAACATAAACAAGAACTCTGGATGACGTTCGAGCAAGCACTCGATCGGATGCTCGATCGAGTGGGTGGTCGAGGTACTTAGTACGAAGAACAGAGACAGAACAACAATCAGAACAGAGCAAAACGAAAGTAAATCAAACAGAAAGCGAATAGCAATACTCAAACAAGGAAATCAATAAACAAGGAAAGGTCCTAAGGATGGATTCATGGACTGGGCTCAAGCTATGGTTATCTAAACTGATCAACAAACCTCAATCAACAATGAGCTATCTGTAGACAATGATCTTCTAATACTTGTTAATCGATTCTCATGACAATAACAATCAAGCTTAGATACTCTTAGACCTAGTTCTCACTAGCTATTACATATAAAAGCAGGCATTAAACAACCAGATTATCAATGCCAATAATCACTTTAAACATCTAATCTCTTAGCATGTTTCATGATAATCTCTAGCATTAGCCTTATCTAACAACTTAGACATTGGTGTGATGCTAAGAAGCTTAAGATCTATCCTTACCCTCTCAGTATAAGAATAGTATAGAGCATATCTAATCTAGAAGAGATGTATAACAATAAAGCTTGATCAATCTAAACACCCATAACCTTTACCCAGCCTAATCCATCCTTAAGAATCTCTACACACTACTCACAATCACTAAACATGATGAACAAAATTATAAACCCAGAAATCAATGAAACTTGCATGAGTAGAAAGATAAGATAAAGATCTACAATATTGAAGAAGAAATCAAACCCAAATTCTCAATACTTAGGAAGTTATGGAAACAACAAGTATCAAAGATTTCTTGAGACAATACAAAAGTAGCTAATGATCTAAGGAAAAGAAAAATAAAAAGTAGATAATTCCCAAAAGGGTAAATAGTAGGTCTAGATATTATTTCGGTAAAGAGTGCTCTCTTTCGCGGCCATGAGATACAAGGAGTTTATATAGGAGAGAGGGGAAGCCCTAAAATGGCTAGAAGACAAAATAGGCAGGCGGCTCGGTCAACTCGACCAGGTGCTCGGTCGAGTGCTTGGTCGAGTGACCTCTTCTTCTGTTTCTTCCATCCGGTCGAGTCCTTCTCCGCACATGGTCGAGTGTCTGGTCGAGTGTGCTGGTCGAGTGGACTTCCGGATCTTGATTATTGTGCTCTAGCTCCCTTGTATTCTTCACTTGATAGCTCCATTCCTCCTCAGCACTCTTCCATGCTCTTTAGGATCCAAAATCACCTTCTTATGCTAAAAACTATGCAAATGCAATGCAATTCTACACTAATGCATAAACAGTCCTAAAGCTACTCAATAATGGTCAAATTAGATAATAAATCAACCAAAAGATGTGAATATACTAAGGTAAAACAAGGTGAAATATATGAACATCAGAAGCAAAAATAGATACAATATATACAACAAGAAATAAAATACCAACAAATAAAACAACAATTAAGTGATCCACAAGTAACAAATAAAATTCAAAAATTAGAAGTCGAACTCCTGAACCAAGTATGTTCCAAACTCAAATGCCTTTTGGGAAAGAAAAAAACATTGTTGAAATATGCTACGAAAAAGATTTTAATAAAAAACATTTCAACTAAGGTAGACCTATTCAAATGAATCAAGAACTTTTATAAAATAGCAAAAACAAAATACAAGTAGATTAAAATTTAATAAGAAAATCTAAATTTGCTTGGACTTCTTCAACATTTTATGTAAACAGCCAAGCTGAAAAAGAAAGAGGAGTACCACGCTTAGTAATCAACTATAAACCCTTAGACAATGTAATACAATGGATAAGATACCCAATACAAAACAAACGAGATTTATTAAAATGATTTTATGATGCTTGCATATTCTCTACATTTGACATGACATGTGGATTTTGGCAAATACAAATTGCCGAGAAGGATAAATATAAAACAACATTCACAGTTCCTTTTGGACATTACGAATGGAATGTTATGCCTTTTGGTTTAAAAACGCACCATCCAAATTTCAAAATATTATGAACGAAATATTGAACCCTTACTCCACATTTTCTATCGTATACATAGATGATGTTTTATGGCAAAGAACATAAACCTAAAAATAAATAAAAATTTCATAATTAGAAAGATGAAAAAGAGATAAAAGTTTTATTAGAAAGAAGCAATAGCAAAATGTAAACATAATTCAAGTTGAAGGAACTACAAAAGGAAAATAAATGCTAAGTTCTAAAATTTGCTCTCAGAAAATTGTAAAAAACGGATCTCACCTTTCTCGGTCTCGAAAATAGGGTAAGAGAGGGTTTATATATATAAACCAATTGACCTAGCCGCACCAGATGGTATCCAAAACAGGCTACACAAGGCTAGTGTCGAGTTCCACTCCGGGTGCATGGTCGGATAGTGTAACATCCGCAAACCGGAATCCCGGTTTAGGAGGTGTGCATCGGTCGATGCAAGGTCGGTTTTTGTGCGGACAAGTTAAGTGAAACACTGCGTTTTGGGTTAGGGAAAAAACCCTTAACTCGAGTTTCTGACTCATTAGTCGTGTTTTAGCCGCTTTTGAGAGAAAAGAAAGAGAGAAAAAGTGTTCTTGAGGATTTTGGGAGATTGGAAGTTGTTCTTGTAGAGATCTGTAGCTGGGATCATTGTAGGAGCTTCCTGGAAGTGTTTTCTTGCTTGTTTAAGGTTCAGAATCGTCTTGGCAAAGGTAATTGCATGACCATGGCTTATCTAAGCTAAATATTTCTCTGTCCTGCTTGTTTATGTGTTGTTTGGCTTGTTAGAGTGTTATTTGGGACGTTAGGAAGCTTTCTTTTGTCTTGGGATCGAGTTTTGTGGTTGTAGGAACGAAGATCCGGCGAGAAGCTTCTGGGGAAAAACGATGCTCGGCATGTGCATCGGTCGATGCATTTTGTGCGTCGGTCGATGCACTTTGTGCGTCAGTCGATGCACTTTGTGCGTCAGTCGATGCACTTTTTGCGTCGGTCGATGCAAATGCGAGGATGACGCGTTAACCCTAGGGTTTTCGTGCTATGTAGAGCATGTGTCAGTCGATGCAGTGTGCGCGTCGGTCGATGCTAATGTAATTTGCATCGGTCGATGCAAGCTTGTGTAGGTCGATGCAGCCCCAGTTGGTGTCGGTCGATGCATGGTTGCTGTCGGTCGATGCAGAGTCCTGGTTTGTTATTGTTGGTTGATGGTTAGAGATGTTTCCATTGCTTGTGTGTATAGCCCAGCAGATGGGAGGATTGCCTTACTGAGTGTTTATAAAATACTCATGCATTGCAATTTGTGTTTGTGGTGCAGGTAAAGGCAAAGTGTGATCGTGGAATCAAGGCAATGAAGAGGAGGATGTTCTAGTGGCTCGCTTGGTTGTCTGGCTTCTGTTAGGTTGCTAGATTTGAGTCCTATAATGTTGTTTAGGATTGCTGGTTCTCTGGTTTATGTTGATTGGATCATTAGTTTATGATTGTAATTAATACGGGATAATTATTATTGGTTATTGGATTATTGGATATTTATTGGTATTGTTATTTTTGCTGTTTGATGTGTTTGTGGTTAGGTGGCTAGTGGGTATGGGACCACTAGTTGTAGAGTAGTTATTATTATTATTTTATTATTAATATTTATTATTTATTAAAAAGAAAAAACGGGTCGGGACATTTCAGATAGACTATCGGGTGGTTCCATTCTTTGATATGGATGTATGTACGTTCACTAAAACAGGAATAACTCTTAAATCATATCTCCGATTGGCCTGAAATCACCACCATTGGAAACATAAATCGATTTTCTATAACTTTAATGAAGCACTCAGAAGCTGAGTCCCAACATAAAAGCTTCATTAGAGTCGATCATTGAGGGTTCGTCATGAACTCGACTTGGTGCCCTTTGGCAATGGTCAGATGGTATGGTCAGGTGCCTCCCTTTTCCTTCTTGATGCTTAAAATCCTCTTGTGTAAACCCCATAAATGGCACCAGATCCTTGTGATAACTGCAACTTGTCAATCCTTGTTTTTGCTCTTTTTAGGTTCCAACAAAGTACTTGTTTTCATCCAAAATGTGACAATGCAGTAATGCAACACTCTAAAACACCTAAATGCAAATATCTAATATTAATGACCTAAAACCACTAAGGACAAACTCTTAACAATGCAAAACATGACTAAAAAGATGTCTGAGAAAGTGTAAAATAAAGAGATATCAACATCCCCTAACTTATCTTTTGCTAGTCCTCTAGCAAGAAAGTAAGAGGATGAGATTTGAAAGTGGGGACTCAGAGCCAAAAATTACTGATCGATTAGTTAAATTCAATGTCCTAGTTATTAACACTAACGTAACATCCGTGAACCAAAAAATGGATTTTTGGAGGATGTGTCGATCGACACCCATGTCGACACAGTGTTTTGGTCGAATGTTCGGTTCAATTTTAGGATTCTCGATTCAAGTTGGTTCGGTTTGGGGGTCATAGTTAAAGCGGGAAATCGACAATTTTTGGTTTCGAAAACCTATTTGTCGCCTCCTTTGTGAGAAAAGTGAGAATAACGATTCTCAAAAAGTTCATGTGAGTTTTCCTAAAGGTTCCCTAATGTTTTTGCCATTTTTCTTGAGAGTTTTTGGCTTGGAGGTTGGAGATCTAAGGCTGAGAACGTGGGAGAAGCTTGTGGTGGTGTGTTTTTCGTCATCGTTGGTGAGATCTCTCTGTTTGGCAAAGGTGAGTGCATGACCATGGCTTATCTAAGCTAAGATATCTGTTTTATGTGATTTTTATGATGTGTTGATGTTTTCTTGTGAGTTCTATGCGTTTTTCGGGACTCCTGAGGCTTAGATCTGCTCATGTTCGTGTGGGACGGATTGGAGAAGTTTGGAGGCAAGATTTAGATTTTCTGATCATGAAGAGGCGATGCTCAACAGGAGTGTCGATCGACACAAGTCGTCAACACTTATGCGAGGATGGCGTGTTTGACCTACGAGTGTCGATCGATGCCATGTGGAGGTGTCCGTCAATGCAGTTAAGGATTTTGTGAAATGTCGGGCATGCGTCGATCGACACAAGGAGTGTGTCAGTGGACGCAAGGTGGTCTGTGTCGGTCGACACATGTTCTGTATCGGTTGACACACCCTTTGCAGGTGTAAGTGTCGATCGACACCAGGTGGGTGTCGGTCGATACCAATCTTTAGCAGCGGCTGATGACATGTTTTTTTATGTATTGCCTGGTTTGTTTTATTGTTTGTTGATTCNCTAAAACCACTAAGGACAAACTCTTAACAATGCAAAACATGACTAAAAAGATGTCTGAGAAAGTGTAAAATAAAGAGATATCAACATCCCCTAACTTATCTTTTGCTAGTCCTCTAGCAAGAAAGTAAGAGGATGAGATTTGAAAGTGGGGACTCAGAGCCAAAAATTACTGATCGATTAGTTAAATTCAATGTCCTAGTTATTAACACTAACGTAACATCCGTGAACCAAAAAATGGATTTTTGGAGGATGTGTCGATCGACACCCATGTCGACACAGTGTTTTGGTCGAATGTTCGGTTCAATTTTAGGATTCTCGATTCAAGTTGGTTCGGTTTGGGGGTCATAGTTAAAGCGGGAAATCGACAATTTTTGGTTTCGAAAACCTATTTGTCGCCTCCTTTGTGAGAAAAGTGAGAATAACGATTCTCAAAAAGTTCATGTGAGTTTTCCTAAAGGTTCCCTAATGTTTTTGCCATTTTTCTTGAGAGTTTTTGGCTTGGAGGTTGGAGATCTAAGGCTGAGAACGTGGGAGAAGCTTGTGGTGGTGTGTTTTTCGTCATCGTTGGTGAGATCTCTCTGTTTGGCAAAGGTGAGTGCATGACCATGGCTTATCTAAGCTAAGATATCTGTTTTATGTGATTTTTATGATGTGTTGATGTTTTCTTGTGAGTTCTATGCGTTTTTCGGGACTCCTGAGGCTTAGATCTGCTCATGTTCGTGTGGGACGGATTGGAGAAGTTTGGAGGCAAGATTTAGATTTTCTGATCATGAAGAGGCGATGCTCAACAGGAGTGTCGATCGACACAAGTCGTCAACACTTATGCGAGGATGGCGTGTTTGACCTACGAGTGTCGATCGATGCCATGTGGAGGTGTCCGTCAATGCAGTTAAGGATTTTGTGAAATGTCGGGCATGCGTCGATCGACACAAGGAGTGTGTCAGTGGACGCAAGGTGGTCTGTGTCGGTCGACACATGTTCTGTATCGGTTGACACACCCTTTGCAGGTGTAAGTGTCGATCGACACCAGGTGGGTGTCGGTCGATACCAATCTTTAGCAGCGGCTGATGACATGTTTTTTTATGTATTGCCTGGTTTGTTTTATTGTTTGTTGATTCTGGCATGAGAGATCTTATTGCTTGTGTGTATAGCCCAGTAGATGGAAGGATTGCCTCACTATGAATTTCTGGTAATACTTACGCCTCTTTTGTGTTGTGGCGCAGGTAAAGGCAAAGTGTGATCGTGAAATCAAGGCTATGAAGAGGAGGATGTTCTAGAGGCTTGGTTGTTTCCTTTTTGTCCGTGATAGGATGCTAGAGTGGAACTTAGTGGTCTAGAACGGTTGTTAGGATTGCTGGTTCTATGACTTTGTTATGTTTTGGATTGTTGTTGGTATTGACTTCATGATATTCTTTATTCGTTGTTGGTTTCTTGGAATGCTTTATTTGTTAACCGTTGTTTGTTATTGATTGGGATAGGTTGCTAGTGAGTATGGGATAACTAGATACTAGAAAAAAAAATGAGTCGGGTTGTTTCAACTAAGATGCATGGTGAATGAGTCTACTTAAGAATTTTGCCACACAAACCACAACGAACCCGGATTCTATCCTTAATGTACTCATGCATTCAGATTTGTCATTCTCTTTAACAATCATTAACAAAGAACCATGAATCAAAGTTTACATTGTTATCAAACTCAATTTGGCTAGGGTGAAGGTTTTTAGAGACAAAGAAAATCATCTTGTAACATCCTCAAACTCTATATGTATGGACCACTTCAATTGCAGTCCATTAACGGCCCAATTTGAAAAAAATATTGAAATGACAAGGGTTTGGTCGTTGAGTGAGGCCGTATATATGTATAAGCGTAATCATCTCCCTCTTCGTTTGGACAAGAGTAAAACCTAGTCTAAGCCGCCAATAGAGAGAGAGAGGAAGAAGAAGAATTGTTGAGAAGCAAAGGCATCTACCACCACCGTAGCTACACCGTTAGTCACCGTCACACACCGGAGATACCAGAGATTTTCGCCGCACTCAGCCTTTGCCGCCGTGTGAAACATCTTCACCAGAGAGATCTGTGTTGCCGAGTCCTCCACTTCGCCGTTCAACTCGTCAAGTCCAGCCGTCGAGGAAAGTTGCAGAAAGAGGTAACAACGAAGCTCTACGTCTCGTGTTGTTGTTGTTGTTGTTGTTATGGTTGTGTTGTTCGTTCATAACTAAACCGGGTGATTTAAGTTCAGAACCAAAGCTTGATTATCGAACGTGCATGAGCTGATTTGTGGTGTCATGCATGGTTACGTACGTTTACGGTGACGATGGTTAATTAAATATTGGTGGATCGTGTATTATGGCTGGTTTAGGAGTTGGTATTAAATCGAGAGCATGTGATCGTGGACTAAATTACGGTGTTATGAATTATTGGTTTGATTTAATTATTAAACTACATCTAATTAATTTATTTGGGAAACACTAGCACAATTAAATCGGGTTGATAATTAGATTAAATCATGGATTATTATTGGAATATAATCTTTGATGTTTAATCTAACCATTGCGGATTAAGGTCGTTGTTGGATCGGATTTTGTCGTTGCTGGCTTCTACTCGAGAATCAACCAAATTGCTAAGGTGAGGGTTGGATTTGCGGAAATACATTGGTTACTTTCTAAGCATAATTTCATGAATTGCTTGTATAGGCTTGGAAACTATGTGATTGGTTATGTCTATTGTTTGATATTGTGTGTTATGATGTGATGATTAGATCTATGATAATAGAAGTGTGATGACATGGTACAATGATATGATGCATGATGATTGATGATATGAGATGATACGAGATTATGTACTGGGACACGAACATGAGATTTATTTCGTGTCTCGTGATGGGAAAACCTGAGATTGGTTTTGTGCCTGGTGATTGTACGAACATGAGATTTGTTTCGTGCCGTGTGATTGGATGAACATGAGATCTGTTTCGTGTCGTGTGATTGGACGAGCCTGAGATTGGTTTTGTGCCATGCTAAGCTGATGAGATTTCGGTTTAGCGTTGTTTGTTGATGAATGCACATAAATGATTGACTATGATGATATGAGAAATATGGTTTAAATATTCTTGGTATGTACTAGGTTGAAATTATGTGAAACCGTTATGCTTGCTAGATGTATATCAAGAAAATGGAGTCTGATTATGTGCTATGCAATTATTATTGAATGTGAGTAGCTTGTCGTCATCGTATTTCAGTGGGCAGTGTTGACCCCCTCACTGAGTAATTAATTACTCACCCCTCCTTTCTATTTATTTTTCTCAGGTTAGTTTTCTTTGTTATTTGAATTTTAGAGATTGTGGTTTTGAGCCAAACCAAGAAGTCAACACAGTGACCAGACCATAAGGCGGGTCTGGGTATTATAATTTTGGTATCAGAGCCTCAGGTTATGTCAAACCGGTTCCGACCCGGGAGGCAGTTCTGAGGAGGGTTACTGATTTGGCTTGTTTCCATTTTGTTTAGATGCCGCCAAAGGGAAAATGTGGAGGACAAACAAAGGGTGCTACACAACCAAGAGTGAGGGCCGAGAGCCCAGTGCATGAAGAACAGCCGGAAGTCGTGCATGTCATTCTAGCTCAGGCGGGAGAGGCTACTGAGATGGCTATGTTTGAGCAATTCCTTTGGTTCCAGGAATTCATGCAAAGGGAGCCAAACTTGAGAGGAGCACCAGGGGTGATTCCACCACAGCAGGATGCACCAGGGCTGATGCACTAGAGAGGTTAGTCTCGCCTCAGCATCAGCCACCACCTCCACCCCCGCCGGTCCAGGTGCAGGGTCTGTCATACTGGGAGGCTATGAGAAATTTGAAGGACATGGGCATGGAACTTTTGGTGGAAAGTCCAATCCTATTGATGCTGATCACTGGAGGAAGAGATTGGAGAGGAATTTGGATAATTCTAGGTGTCCACATGAGTACCGCAGGGACTTGGCGGTGCAGTATCTGAAGGATGAGGTATTGGTATGGTGGGAAAAGGTGGTAGAACAGACACAAGGACGGTATGAGCTGACTTAGGAGGATTTTAGGACCGAATTCTCCAGGAAGTATTTTCCCATAGAAGCTATGAATCATATGGAGAATAATTTTCTGGAGCTTCGTCAAGGCTCCACGACGGTGCGGGACTATGATAGGGAGTTTGATCGACTGAGCAGGTGTGCTGGTAGATTCATGAATGAGGATGAGTTGATTCGCAGGTTTCTGAGGGGTTTGAGGATTGAGCTCAATAATCAGTGTGAGATGTACGACTATCACAATAAGATTGAACTAGTGGAAAAAGCTGCTAATTTGGAGATCGGGTTGGAAAAGGAGATGAATCAAAACAAAGAAGCACATGCAAAAGCTACAAAGGGGACAAACTCTAATAAGAGGACTTGGGATAACCAAATTGATGGACCAATGCAGGATCAAGGACAAGCGTGTGGTACTTGTGGAAAGTCACACCATGGAATTTGTTGGATAACTTTAGGAGGTTGCATGAAGTGTGGTGAATTGGGGCATAAAAGGGAGAACTGTCCAAAAGGTGTTGATCATTGCCATAAGTGTGGGCGACACGGCCAATATGCCAGGGATTGCAGAGTGAAACAATACAACAGAGATGAAGAGCAATTGCCACCATCACCAAAAAGATTAGCCTTGGGAAAACGGCTAGATTGATAAGAGAAATATGGTTTAAATATTATTGGTATGTACTAGGTTGAGTTTATGTGAAACCGTTATGCTTGCTAGATTTATATCAAGAAAATGGAGTCTGATTCTATGCTATGCAATTATTTTTGAATGTGAGTAGTTTGTCGTCATTGTATTTCAGTGGGCAGTGTTGACCCCCTCACTGAGTAATTAATTACTCACACCTCCTTTCTATTTATTTTTTTTAGGTTAGTTGTGTTCCTTATTTGAATTTTAGAGATTGCGGTTTTGAGCCAAACCAAGAAGTCAACACATTGACCAGACCGTAAGGCGGGTCTTGGTGTTACACTTCTTCTCAAAGGGTTTATCATTTAAGAACTGGTTTCTCTCAATGAAAAGAAGGATTGAGCTTTAGAAGAATGCTAAAGGTAAGCTCCAACATATGCATACAAGAATAGGATCCCATCTATCCAAAGGTAAATATATCGATATTGATCCTACCTAATTTACGCCCAGTAAATGTCTAATTTCTACCTTTTAGCTTTAGCTTTTCTAAACCCATTTTTTTTAGCTAGTCTTAGGGGTGATTTCTTTCTTTGAGCTTTCTAGCGGATTTGTGTTCTATCAAGCTATGGTTTTTTTTTCTCTTTTTTTAAAAAAAATATTTTTTTAGAACCAACTCTCTCTTTTTTTTAATTTTGTTCTCAGATCTTTTACTAGAATTTTTGAAACTTTTATCACCCTCCTTTCCTAATGACTTTGTACCCTTTTCTTTCCCATTTTTTTTTATTTTCTTTTTCTTTTTAATCCAAAAACTCTCAAATCCCTAAAATAAGTGCCCACCTAATCTTATCTAGTCTGGATAATGCGAAACTAGAACTACTTACGTTCATATTCTTGTCGCCTCAAACCTAACAATTTCTACCAAGCTCAATCTGAAAAAAGGTCTAACAATCAAAGAATAGCAATGGCTTGAAAGAAGGGTAAGGTTTAAGGTGGGATGAACTGTTCCAATAATGGGAATCAACTACTTGGATTAACATGGGTGGTAAAAATAAAATAGAGAATCCAAGTATGTGTGTTGTGTCCATGAGTTTAATTTCAGTGCATTACTTGATAATTATTAGTCAAGATCAGGTTCAAATAAGATAGGGAATGATATCAAATCATATCCTGCTTTGACTAAGTTTCAAATGCAGATAAAAGTATTTGAGGTGTGGTTCAGTTCTACTTTTCAAACTCAATCAACAAGAATCCGACAGCTAATAATGAGGGCATTGAATTTATCCTAGTGAATCAGCGAGTTTACAAGGCTATAGTCATCATAATCCCCAATATATGTGCAAACAATCCTATGTGAAGCAATCTAGACTCAATCCTATAATATAAATGCAACTACATGAACATTCTTTTTTTAATATTGTTTTTCAAAATTTTCATTTTTTTTCTTTTTTTTCTATGCAAATAGATGCATACTCAAATGAATAAAACTATTATGCAAAAATTTGAAATAAGAAAATATAACACAATGTTAAATACATTCTCAGACCCTCCCCCAAACTTAAATTACACAGTTCCTTGTGTAAATAAAAGTCTGAAAAAGAATCCAACAATCACAAAATGAAACAACTTACAATGCAATTGTATAAACAATGGTTGAATGAAAGTGGTACCTCATTGTTTATTGAAGAAAGAGGTTGTAACAGCTCCCATGCTTTCCAGGGTGTATCCAGGATTGTCACCAGCTTCAGTGGGTGATGAGGTTAGCTCATTAGTAACCTCGGTTTTGAGCATGGACGACTTGCTAGGACCAGCATCCGAGTGGTAGTCTGGGTACGGCATCGATAAACCATCGGGTAAGGAATCGGGTACAGGAATGGATAAGCCTAGGGGTAGGGACCCAAATGGGAACCCGAGTAGGTGCTCAGATGGGGCATCAGATAGGGCATCAGATAGGGCATCGATTGTTCTTGTTCGACAAAAACATGAAAGAAAACCTATCAAAAGCACTCAAATCCTTATATATATACACAAGGATAGCATTGGTACTTTCTCCCAAGTGAGCTTGTTTAAAGTCATCAAGCTTGACTTAGTGGTTGGTCAAACCTAGGTGGGGTAAGCAGGGGAAATGGACGATCCTTCTTTAGTGCCTTCGTCGGCCATGTACTTCTTCACCCTTTGACCATTTACAGTAAATTCAGACCTGTCCATACCAAACAAGGTTACTGCCCATCTTGATTTGAGTTTCCCGGGAAAAAGTCTGAGCTTAGAGTTTAAAAGGAGAACTTTATCGTTGGCATTAAGATCTTTCTGCAGGATTTTCTTATCGTGAAAACCTTTGGTTCTCTCCTTGTATATCTTGGAATTTTCATACGCCTCTTATCGTATTTCACAAGTTCGTGGAGAACCATTGCTCTCTTTTCTTGGGCGGTTTTGATATCCAAGTTTAGAAGCTTAGTAGTCCAGATGGCCTTATACTCAACTTCTACCGAGAGATGACAATTCTTTCCATAGAGGAGCTAGAATGGGGTTCGCCCAATGGGGTTTTTGTAAACAGTCTTATATGTCCAAAGCGCATCATCTAGTTTAAATGCCCGATCCTTCCTTGTGATCCCCATGATCCTAGCTAAGACTTCCTTGATTAGTCTATTACTTACTTACACTTGCCCGCTGGTTTGGGGTGGTAAGCAGTAGCTACCTTTTGTTTGACGGGAAAACGAGCTATTTCCCCCCAAGAACTATCGTATCTCGCTGGATCCTGGACTTTGGACCCGAGCTATATATCCCTGTCCACTATGACCGACTCCTATTTCCCCCCAAATCGAAAGTTATACACATATATCATCCCGAATTAAAATTGTGTTGGCTTAGCTTGTGAACCCCAGACCAAACCATATAAACCTGAAATTAAACCAGTAAAGACTCGATTCCTTACTCAGTTATGACCCATGAACCCACAAATCCCCAATTTTAAAAAATCACAAACCCTACAATCGATTTGGCATTGTTCTTCTTCTTTCTTTTTTTTTTTGGGTTCCCATTACCGAATTCGAGCTTCAGAATGAGCAATTTATCAACAAAGTCGACCGGATCATCCAGTTCTCTTGCGATAGATCATCCAGTTCTCTTGCGAGAGAAAGTGTGTTCAGTGTGCCAAAGAGGTGTTGGTGCGGGGAAGTTGTTGTAGCTTTGATCTCGAAATCTGATCCGAATCTTTACCAGAGATACTACCGTTGTAGTTTGGCTGCAACAAATAAGGTAAAATTTACACCTTTACCCTCTTGTTTCATGATTTTGGTTGGTTCTAATAATTTGGATATTGGCAGCTTCGAAACGATGAACATGTGTTCAAGTGGGTCGATGAAGCTTAGCTGAATGAGGTAGATGCATTGGCTACGAAGAATGCTGGAATTGAGCAACAACTGAAAGATCTTAGGACATAGAGGTTGGAGTGTGATATTATGGTTTATGAGAAGATGGAGAAGGAGGTCTTGGAGAAGGTTGAAGATGGTTTAGTTGAAGCCAAAGCATGGAATAAGAAGATGATGAGTGTTGTATTGATAGTCTTTATGGTCATGATTGAACTAAGCAAAGTATTTGGTTGAAGATGGTGTATGGTCATGTTTGTGATTTAAGACAATGTGTACTTGAAACCTTTTGTGTCAAACATGAAGCTCCATTTGTTGTGTTATAAACGATCATCAAAAGAGATAGGGATTATAGTAAAGAGATGAAATTTAATGTCACAAACGATCATCATTTGAAACAAAATAGATCATACAAAAGAGATAGGAAAGGCAAGAGTTTATTTGGTCGAAAATACAACATAGGCAACCACAAAATTCACCTTTTGAGACAAAAGACACTAAGCGATCTAGGGGAAGAAAAGAGTTTATGTGGTCAAAAATAAAATCTAGCCAACCACAAAATTAGCACCCTAGTTATAAGTAGCGACTTGATAAAGCTTGAGTGAGTGAACCTTGACTTGGTTCAGGTTGAGTAGGCTGTCGAGAAGGCTGCAAAAAAACATGGCATGAGAGTTAGTAACCAAAAGAAAAGTTAGAAACTGAAACCATCAAAGCAATACATCATACCTGAGCAAATTCAGACTTATGGAACCTAGTTATGTTTAGCTTCCCCACAAATGCCACAATGTATTATTCCTTTCTTCTGTTTTGGTTGCTTCTTAGTAGGTGACTCATTGACACCATTCTTCCTTTTCTTGTCAGCCTTGGTCTGTTTTTCCTTAGGTGGTTCTGCATACACTTTATTCCCATTTGTACAAGGCCAAAACTTTGCACTCCTCTGTGGAGTTAGGCGTTCTTCATAGTTTCTCCTCCATATAGCTATTCGGAACCACTGGCAGACGTAGTTTTCAACCGTTAGCTTCTTGTCAATGATGAGACCATATGCATGCTCACATGGGATGCCACATATTTGCCACTTCTGACACGTACAAGTCATCTTCTTTAGACAGACACGGTGAGAGTCTCCACTAATTTTGACTTCTAAGGTGCCATTTGTGGTTGTTGATACCTTAGTCGTAGATGCTGTTTTATGCTCAGCCGCGAGAAACTTAACAACATATGGAGTATAGATCCCTGCAAACATTTGTGAAAAACATGAGAATCTATAAACACAACAAATAATACATAAGGAGAAGATGAAAATTACCTGTGTGAGAATTATATATTACAGACCTCTTTGCAATTCGCACCATGGCCAGTCGTCTTATTGTCTCTAACATGGCAACAAAAGGCTTCTCTCTTGCCTTGTTGATGGAGCTATTAAAAGACTATGTCGAGTTATTGTCGATATCTTTGCAGTAGTTACCAACCTTGTGGAATGCCCTACACCAACTCTTTGGATTTGTCCTCATTACATCACTGTCAACGCGAGAATCATAAGCAAATATCCTCTCCAAATGCCGCCTATACTCTGTCTCATTGTAAGACCATACCAAATTCCATAATAGTGGCTTCAGTTGGGCTTTATTTCCATGAGCCTTTTTAAGTTCTCGTATATGTGTTGAACACACATCCGATGCTCTATCTTTGGTAACTTCAGAGAAACAACCTTGATTAATCCCTGAGACATAACAACAAGACACAAATTAAATCAGTGAAGCCAAAATAAAACAATAAGTGAAGTTATATCAACCATATAAACTTGCCTTTTGCCTATCGAACATCATGATGAATCCATCACCATCGTTTAACCAAAGGTCTTCCTTCAAAAACTTTGCAAACCATACCCAATTGTCAGTGTTCTCAACTTTTACAATTCCCCATGCTATTAGATATATACCATTGTTTGCATCCCTTCCTAAAGCTGCCAATAGCTGACCCTTAATCTTATTCTTCAAAAAGCAACAATCAATTCTTATGATCAGCCTACAAGTCGCCATCCATGTTCTTCTAATGTTGTCAAAACAAACATAGAACCTGTTGAACATGTCTTTACCATCATCATTCGTAAGACATTTGACCTCAACATGTGAATTCGGGTTTGCTTCCATAATCTCAGCTGCATAATCTCTTAATCTATGGAACTGCTCATCATACTCCATCTCAATCCACTTTAGTATCGTCTTCCTAGCAGCTTGACATTGAGCCCTAGTGATACTGATCTTCCAATATGCCTTTACGATTTCTTCAATCTTCCTTGGCATGAAGAACTCAGAAACATCCCTAATCTTATCAACAAACAACCTAGCTATATACGACAATGTTAACATCTCACACTCTCCATTTGGAATACAGCTATGCTTATCAATGATATTATTGATCCTCCACATCTTATCATTTGACAGAATCGACGCATAAACCTTCCACTCACATTTAGATCCATCCTCATCATTAACACCAACACATTTATACCATATTTTCGCTTTATCATACCTGTACTGCTTCAGATTTCTCACAGTTTTGAGAACATAATCGAGAACCGCCTCCTTGAAAGCAACTCCATTGAAAAACACTTGCTTATAGAACAACTCCCCATTACCACGCCTCATATTCATACAAGCTCTTACTTGACCATCGTCATCGTCGTCTTCACTCTCTGGGTACACATTGTGGTGGATTGGAGGTTCGTCGACAAAGTCCATAACCAACTGTAAGATGTGAAATTGGTCTCTATCTTCACCTTCTTCATCGTAATCAGGCATCGGGTCGCCGGGATCTCTCTTGATTAATGCCTTCAAATCTCTCAACTTGAAGGAACTCGAACTCAGACTCGCTCTTTTTAGGGTTCTTTGTATTTTGGGGATTTTCAATTTAAGGTTCTTTCGAGGATTTTGGGTTTCAAACAATGTTTAGTCGGGTCAAAACGAGGTTAAATCGAAAAAAAATCAGGTCAAATTCTGGTTAAATCGATAAATTTGGGTTAAATCAGGTTAGTATGGTCTAATTTGGTTTAGGCTTTTCGTTAGTCGGTTAAGCAAATAGTAAACCATGACAAACCCAGGAATGGGTGTAATTACATATCGAACTTTTAATTCGGGGTGATATAAGTGTAGAACTTTTAGCTCTTGTCCAAAGTCTGGGATCCATCCAGCGAGATATGATAGTTCTTGGGGGGAAAATAGCTCGTTTTCCCTGTGCTTGACCCCATACTTATGTAACAGGCCATCGAAAATCTTGTTAATGAAATGTGTTCCCCCATCACTGATCACTACTTTAGGGATCCCATATCTAGGGAAAAGGATGTTTTTGAACATCTTTACTACGACCTTGTGATCATTTGTAGGACTTGCGATGGATTCAATCCACTTGGAGACATAATGAACCACCACTAGGATGTACGTGTTACCGTTCAACGGTGGGTTCAATTGCCCCATGAAGTTAATTCCCTAAACATCAAAAACCTCAACCTCGAGAATGGGTTGTTGAGGGATTGATGTCTCTCTACTTTACACCTTCTTAGACATTTTTTTAGGCATTTTTTGCATTGTTTGGAGTCTATCTTTAGCAGTTTTAGGTCCTTAACCTTAGATAGTTGCATTTAGGTTTTTTAGGATGTTGCATTGCTGCATTATTGCATTTTAGATGAAAACGAATGATTTGGAGCAAAAAAAGAGCAAGAATGAGAAGTCACCCGAGAATATACCCGAAGGTGTGATCGTGCAGAAGAACAATCCGAAGTCTCAACCCAAACTAGTGGATCTAAGCACAAGAACAACCAACCGAAGTCTAACCCGAGGAGGTGCTCGACCCTAGCCTCGTGTAGATGCCTCGGATGACAGTTGGTGCGGCTAGGTCAAGTGGTTTCTATATATAAACCCTCTCTTATTTTCGAGACCCACAACCCTGGACAGTGAGCGAGAGCCACCGAAAGACCTTGTTGAGCCGAGTTTTACATTTCTAAAAGCTTTGTTAGGATTTCTTATTTTCTGCTTTGCAATATTTTACTTAGATTTTTTATTACATTCTAGTTCTTTTCAATACATAGTTTACTTTCATTTTTCATCATATTTGTTATGCAATTCCTGTTCGTTTCTTTTAATATGTCGATTGCAGTGAGATCTGAGTAGTGAACTAAAGTTTCAAGGGATGTGTCAGGCTAGAAAGTGTTCTTAATCGATTAGGATGTTTTAGATTGTTTGATTTATGAAATTTCCCATTTAGATTAGTGGTCTTAATGCTAGTTTCAAACCAAGACGTTGGGATTAGATTTTAGGCATTTCCACACCGAGAACTCGATGAAACGCCTGAATTAGCTAATGCCAGAGATTTACTCACTTAGCCTAAGAGATTAGATGTGTAAGGAGTTTATTGACAATAATGGATTAGATATTAGTGTCTCCTTGGTCATGTTGTGATTAAGGTTGATTGTTCCTACCACGAGTTTGGATTAGCAAGGTTTAGAAATTCATTGTCTAGGGAATTAATAACTCTCTAATTTACATGTTTTAGGCAGCATTTTTCATCCATATTTTGCATTATAAATACCGTAACCTTAGAATTTATAGGTCCTTAACCTTAGGAATTTGCATTTAGGCCGCTTAGGGTGCTGCATTATTGCATTTGTGCATTTTAGATGATAACAGGTGCTTCGGAGCCCAAAAAGGGGAAGAATAAGGTAAGACCTGAACATTTACCCAATGAAGTGATCGTGCAAGAAGAACAGTCTGAACCTTATTCTGACCAAAGAGGATCCAAGCGCCGGAAGAACAACCCGGGCATCCACACGACTCGAACCTCGTCCATAGCTTCGAGCAGACCTTCGGGCAGAACTGAGCTGCTAGGTCAAAAGGGTTTCCATATATAAACCCCCTTCCTTTTTCTCGCCCTAGAGAGCGGCAGACACTCATGGACCCAGAGAGCAAGAGCTCCTAAGAGAGAGAGTGAGCGATTTAAAATTTTCAAGTTTTGTTAGGATTCAATTTTCACTTCTTTTAACTACTCTTTCATTTGCATATCTGTATTTTTATTACTTCGGTTTCCCTTTTTATTCAATGCGATTCTCATTCCTTTGTGTTTTCATATTGTTTGCCATGAGATCTGAGTAGTGAATCAAAGTTTCTAGAAATGAGATAGGTGAGTATGTGCTCTTGATCAATAAGGATGCCTTAGCTTGATTTTTTTTATGAAAATTCCTTTCTAGATTAGTAATCTTAATGCTAGTTTCAGAACGAGAGGTTGAGATTAGATCTAGGGTGTTTTGCCATCGAGAGATGTTAGTTGAAATGCTTAAACCAACTAATGCTAGAGATTTACTCACTTTGCCTAAGAGATTAGATGTGTAAGGAGTTCATTGACAATAATGAATCGGACCTTAATGTCTGCTTAGTCATGTTTTTCCATCGAGAGTTTGGTAAGGGAGTGATTAAGGTTGATTGTTTCTACCAAGATAGTGGATTTGCAAGGTTTAGAGATTCATTGTCTAGGGAATATTTTGCTTGAGGCATGTGAGACATCCCAAATTGATCAGGAGCACTTATGAGTCGATTACCCTATCCCTAGGAGCTTTCGTTTTTGATTGTTTAAGCTTTTATCCATAACTCGACTCATTACCCGAACTGGTACTCGATCACCATTCTCGTGTATACCCTCGAGCTGTTCGTCTTTGTGCTCTTGATTTTTCTGTTATCCGACTACCTACTCGATCCTGTACTCAAATGCTTGCATCGTGTGCTTAGATCGTGTGGCTCTTGTTTCATTTCTTTTTTATTTACTCTAGGTTGATAGTCAAAAGAAACACCCATACTATTGCTTGGCTTGACTTCCATTGTTCTGATCATATCTTATCTGCTAACATCACAACCATTTGGATTGATAACCCTTTGTACTACAACTGCATAAGGAATTGATACCCTGGGTGAAAATCTTGTTTTCAATTTGGCGTCGTTGCCATTTGGTTGAATTTTGTTTGTTACATTTAAGATTTTGGCACTTGCTAGATCAAGTTTTTTTTATCTCAGAAGATTCGGTACTGACTTGTTTACTTTCTTGTTTGGTTGTTTTGCCTTTCAAGAACAACCCGAGATCCCACCCGACCCGTCACTCTATCACCTGGATTGGGTCGACCTTCATGTACTCACTCGGATAACTGATTGTGCATGCAAACACGATCCAAGGGTAGCCAACACTTGAGTCTTTTCATCGATAACATCGACAGACCAAGGTTACTCCGACAGCAACCGCAACCAAGAACAATTGAGGAGGTCATGAATAATCAGAATGGTCCACAAGCTCCTCAAGAAAGGACCAACATAGGAGCTGGAGATGCTCCATCTACTCATACTCAAAGGCAAGGCACTGTGCCTCGTGCTGTTCAAAACAACAGTTTTGAGATCAAGAGTTGTCTCATCCAGATGATACTGAGTAACAAGTTTCATGGACTACCAATGGAGGACCCATTGGATCATTTAGATGAGTTTGATAGGCTCTGTAGCCTCACTAAAATCAATGGAGTTAACGAAGATGGATTCAAGCTCTGGCTTTTTCCATTTTCTTTGGGTGATAAAGCACACGTTTGGGAGAAATCCCTGCCCAAGAAGTCTATCACCACGTGGGAAGCATGCAAGAAGGCGTTCCTCGCCAAATTCTTCTCCAACTCCAGAACTGCAAGGTTGCGGAATGACATCTCCAGCTTTGTTCAGAAAAGAAACGAAACATTCAGTGAAGCCTGGGAACGTTTCAAGGGATACACCAACTGATGCCTGCATCATGGATTCAGCAATGCTACATTGCTTAGTACACTTTACCGCAACATCGTCCCTAAAATACGGATGTTGCTAGACACCGCCAGCAACGACAATTTTCTCAACAAGGATGTTGATGAAGGTTGGGACCTGGTGGAGAACTTAGCCCAATCTGATGGGCACTACAATGAGGAGTATGATCGCACCATACAATCATCCGGAGAGGAAGATTCAAAGTATAAGCGAGATATGAAAGCCCTCAATGAAAAATTGGACAAACTCCTCAACCAGCAACAACATGTCCATTTACTCTCAGAGGAAGACCAGTTTCATCAGCAAGATGGGGAGAATACTTAGGTCGAGGATGTGAACTACAACAACAATCAAGGGGGTTACAATAAAGGTTACAACAACTACAAACCAAACCCGAACGTAACCCTAATGTTGCTAATCCTCAGGATCAAATCTACCCATCCGCAGTCCAAGGGAACCAAGGACAGCCAAAGCCTTTTGTACAATACAATCAAGGCTATGCTCCTAAGCAGCAGTACTCCATCGGTTACCACCAACCAATGGAACCACCTGGATTTCCGCCTCAGCAGGGATCACACAACCAACCTCAAGAGGCCAAATTGAAACATGTCTTTTTCTGTGGGTTCTTAACTCATGAATGTATGAATGATGCTATCAGACAACAAACTCAAGCTAAGACCAAAGATATATGATCAGGTGGAATGCATGAGGTTTCAATTACTCTTATGCAGTTGCAGTATAAGAGATGTCAATCCATAATGAGTATGATGCAAGCAATCAGGATGTGAACACTTATCTAAGTCAAGCCAAATATGATGAATGTTTTTAACTAACAACCTAATGATAATGATAAAATGCAGAATGTAAAGCTACTAAGACAAGATACTAAATGCAAAGTAAACAGTGAAAACAAACCAGTAATGATTCTAAACAAGAACAAGTGCTACACTAATGCAGGACAAGTAATGAAACAGGATCAAACAGAAACGAAATGAATGCAACAAGAATGAAACAAGAAATGAAACAAATAAATGCAGAACTTAAAACAAGAACTGGAAAGTGAACTTGAGCAAGCGCTCGATCGTATGCTCGATCGAGTACCAGGTCGAGTGGGAGGCTACGAAGAATAGAACCAAACCTTGACAATCAAAAAGAGCAAGATGAAAGCAAATCAAACAGCAAGCGATTAACAGTATCAAAACAGAGAATAAACAGAGAAGGTCCTAGGGATGGGATCATGGGCTGGACTTGAGTTATAATTACCTAAACTGACCAACAAATCTCAATCAACAATGAGCTATCTCTAGACAATGATCTTCTATTACTTGTTAATCCATTCTCATGACAATAACAATCAAACTTAGATACTCCTAGAACTAGTTCTCACTAGCTAAGACATATAAAAGCAGGCATTAAGATTCAGATCATTAATGTCAAAAATCACCTTAAACATCCAATCTCTCAGGTTAAGCATGATAATCTCTAGCATTAGCTTTATCTAACAACTTAGACACTGGTATGATGCTAAGAAGCTTAAGATCTATTCTTACCCTCTCAGATATAAGAACAACATAGAGCATATCTAATCTAGAAGAGATATTTAAACAATCAATCTTGATCAGCCTAAGCAACTATAACTCTTATCCAGCATTATTCATCCCTAAGATCTAAACACACTACTCTGAATCACTAAACATGATGAACAAAATCATAAACCCAGAAATTAATGAAACTTGCATGATAAGAAAGATAAGACAAAGATCTACAATATTGAACAAAGAAGTAAACTCAGATTCTCAATACCCAGAAAGTTACAGAACCAACAAAGTATGAAAATCTTAGAGAAAAAGCTTAAAAGTGGCTGATGATGCAAAAACAAAAAGCTAATATTCCCAAAAGGGTAAAAACTAGGTTTATAAGATTTTTCTCTCTAAAGTGCTCTCCTTTGCGGCCATAGGATACAAGGGACTTATATAGGAGAGAGGGAAAGCCCTAAAACGGCTAAAAGACAAAATAGGAAGGCGGCTCGGTCAGCTCGACCAGGTGCTCGGTCGAGTGCATGGTCGAGTGGCCTCTTCTTTTGGTTCCTCCAAACAGTCGAGTCTCTCTCCACACACGGTCGAGTGTCTGGTCGAGCGTGGTGGTCGAGTAGACTTCCGGACCTTGATTCTTATGCTCTAGCTCCTTTGTCTTCCTCATTTGATAGCTCAAATCCTCCTCAGCATCCTTCCATGCTTCTTAGGATCCAGAATCACCTGCTTATGATGAAAACTATGCAAATGCAATGCAATTCTACTCTAATGCATAAACAGTCCTAAAGCTACTCAATAATGGCCAAACATGCTAGAAAATCATGCATAATGTGCAGATTAACTCCGGTAAAACAAGGTGAAATATATGAACATCACTGACCTACGCAGCTTGATTCAGCAAATCATCCAAGGCCAAGCATCGACAGCGATGGACAATGCGAAACGGTCTGCTGAGATGACCACCAAAATCGACTCTAGGTACAATGACCTCAATGCTAAGTACGACTCTCTAAATAGTAAGTTAAGATACCTAGAAGGCCAACCCATCACACAACCGCCTCCAAAGCATGGCCAGCTACCCTGTAAATCTGTTCAGAACTCAAAGGATTATGCTACTGCCCAATCGATCTTTGTTGAAGATGTAGATGATTACCTCATTGAGGACAGTGACGATCAAGACAGGGAGGATATGGATCACAGTGGGATCTATGAGCACCAATACCTATCCAAGTATCAACCCGATCCTACATTCAATCAGACCGATCGAGTTGGTGATCGAGCACCAGCTAATTGATGCATTACTCGAGGCTGAACGCGATGCATTACCCAATGATAGTGATCGGATGAGCCATCGGGCAGACGTCCAGATGACATATCAAACTCAACTTCCTGCATTTGAGGAAAGGGAATTGGAGGAAAGATTCAGAGCAGCTCTTGACATCCAATTAGTGGCGTTTGCAGAGGGTATGTCTAACCGGAAAGCCCCCCCCCCCCTAAGTTTTTGCCACCACACGCTCTTAGAGAGGAAATCATCAACGAGACGGCTCAGTGGGAGATGGAAGTAAAGGGAGTTGTTAAAGAAATTGGGAATGCAATCCTGAGGAGTGGTGTGTGTTTAGATCCTGAACTGAGGATCAATGAGAAACTGGAGAACCCCAGGTTTTTCACTCTGCCGTGTTCAATAGGCCTTCGGATCTTCACCAATTGCTTATGCGATTTGGGAGCTTCAGTTAGTATCATGCCACTTTCAGTTGCCAACAAGATGAGTTTCAGCAGTTTTAAACCAAGTAGCCTATATTTGGTCCTAGCTGATAGGACAATTAGGCATCTGCATGGTGTCCTGGAAAACTTGCCTCTTAGGATCGGAAGAGTGGAGATTCCCACCGATTTCGTGATCCTTGACATTGATAAGGAACCAGAAGATCCACTAATCCTCGGAAGACCATTCTTGGCGACAGTAGGTGCGGTGATAGATGTGAAAAAGGGACAAATCAACATTGAGTATGAAGAGCACATCAAAATGAAATTTGACATCAATAATGGAATAAAAAAGCCACCAATAGAAAGTCAGATTTTCTCCATCCAAATGATACCAAGGATAATCAAGCATTGCCAAGAAGTTCAAACTGCCTTTGCTGTGGAACCAGGACAAGAACCGGAGAATCCGTTGAATAAGTCTGCTACAATGGAGAGGATTCTAAAACCTCTCCCTCCCAAAAACAATGCTTGAAGAGCATGAAAAGTCAAGCTTAGTGACTTAAAACAAGCTCACTTGGGAGGAAGTCCCAAATGTATCATTTCATTTTAAGATACTTTTGCCATCTTCTTTTTTTTGGTTTAATTTGGATTTTACAATAGTTTTATGTTTCTTTAAGTTTTCTAAAAAAAAAAAGGAAAAGAAAAAGAAGAAAATAGAAATTTTGCGGAACCTGAGGCTGTACCCGAATACGTACCCAATGAGCTTGATCGTGTTCCCACTTGGGTGGCGAGTGAGGTCTGAATTCCCCAAAACCCTAACCCACTCTCGGTGAAACCCTAGCGGCTGCCTCTTCTATTTAAAGGGACCAAACCTCCTTTCCCCCAACATCACAAACCGATAAGTTCTCCCTCAACCCTAACAACTCTTTAGCTTCCATCTTTCTATTTTCTCTCCAAAAGTCGAGTGTTCTTAGATTTTCGGGAACTAACCCTAATGATCTCGAGTTTAGCTTTTTCTTCTTTTCAAGCATTCACCCATGACTCCCAAGATAAGAACCTACAAAAAGAAAGGAACCAATTCTACCTCCGTCGCTGCCAGAACCGGAGAAAGAAGCGACCTTGCTTGTGATCCCCAGGGACGAGATGACGTTTTTCATACCCAACCAACGAGTGAACGTTTCCAATCCCCAACCCGATGCTCAAGCCGATACGCCACCCGTGGAGATACTCGAGCACCCAATCGTGTGAACATCCATGTTCGCTCACCAATCTCGATGGCGAGTGCCGTCCACAAATCTCCACGACGTAGGGACCTGTCTATGTCGGAGAGAACAGTAACCGACCCAATAGAGGTCGACTCTAACGCCGAAGGAGGAAGATGGGAGGAAAGTCGAACCGTCCATTCAAAGAGCACAGCTGAGGTTACGAGGGGGAAGACACCGACTTCAGAAAAGGCCGAAAAGGTGGCTAAGAGAGCAGCAGAGGAAGAGGAGGAGAACACCGATGGTGAGAGCCCTGACAGCAAAGAGTAACAGCGAGAACGCACCTAGATGGCGTCGAGGAGGCTGAAGCAGAGAGAAGTAGAGACACCGACAAAGCTATTCAAGGTTCTGTGAAAGATGAGCTTTGTTGGAACCATCTATCCCCACCGCGAGACGATGAAACAGTTGGGGATCGCAAGAGATGTCGAGTTTCTTTTCGACATGTGCCACCTGGGCAAGCTTATGCGGATTAACCTAGAAGCTTATGAGGAGGAAACTGTTCACTTTCTTGCCAAGCTATAGTTACACTACTTTGAAGACCACCCGAAGCTGCTACCCGATGGGGGGATCGGGTTCATCACCTTCTCAATGCGCAACAAGGAATATCAGCTTACTTTTAAGGAGATGGAGGAATTGTATGGTTTCAAGGCTGGTCATGGGAAAACTATGAAAGTAGACAAGGAGGAAAAGCATCCTTACAAGTCAACAATCTCCAAATCTGCTCAAATTAGGAGCCTTGTCCTATGGTATTTCCGCAAGTCCTTAGCCTGCACTCTATTTGCTATGAAAGAAACAGGGAATGTGAATGACCATGAGCTTCAGCTTCTCGACATAGCCTTGTGTGGAATCGTGGATAATGCTAGGGGCGATAGACAACTAGTATGGGATATAGCGAACACTAGCATGGTCTTTGTCTTGCTCGATCAGTTCCTGTATTTGAAGTCTTGGGCCATGAAAACCGAGAGGCGAGAAGGATCTTGAGGAATCTCCATAGGAGGATTAGTTACGCCAATATTAGTGGCTTGCGATGTGCCTCTGAAGGGAGTGGTACACGAGCCGAGATGGTTGGATGTTGAATACCTCACATTGGTGAGATTCTTGGCTTATGAGAAGCCAAATTAAAGGTTGCTCTTCAAGTTCGTTCACCCAGCAGTTGGAGCTACTCAGATGATTTTGCCTAACGTCGCAACCACAAAAATTCGGCTAGGAGCCAACATAGACTTCATTCCTCCACTAGAGGCGCTGTATAATCCTGAGGGGGGATTTGAAGCTGAAGAGGGAGAGCCAAAAAGGCAAGGACAAGGAGAAGATTCAGAGGACTACGACTTTGAGGAATATGTTTGCTCCCAGAAACAGCCATTAGGAGTGAGAGAGGCACACAAGTGGATCGGGTGGTTGAAGAGGATGAACAAGTTCCTAGCAAGGAAAGTGAAGGATCTTACCGGCACAATCAAGGTAATGGGAGGTCAGATTATGGAGCTACAAGACAAGGCAAGTTGTGCCTCAGCTCCCACTCCAGCATACGTACCCACATGGATGGGGAGGAGCGGACCACTAGCAGGGATTCGGGGTTTAGTGCCTACAGAACCTCATAGGGTATCGTCATACGTGCCACGAGCAGAGGAGGAAGGCACCAGACCTGATAGGTCACAGAGAAGCCACTATGATGCCTATCTGACACCTCACCTGGCGGGCTACACGATGCCCTATCTGATGCTTCCATCGAGCACCCATTCGGGTGACCACTCGAGTACCTTCCCTCAGCCTTACCAGATGTCGTACCCAATGCCTTATCCGGTACATCCTACAAGCAACTACACGGGTGACAATTCTGGGCCTTTCCCACCATACCCATCGTACTACCTGATGCCCTACCTGGTAAGCTACGCGATGCCTTACCCGATCAACCCCTCGGATGCTGGTCCGAGCAGGTCGTCCGTTCATATTACCAAGCTCTCCGATGAGCTAACCCTGGCACCTGCTGAAGTCGGCGACAACCCTGGGTTCACTCTGGCGAGCATGGAGGCTGCCACAACTTCCTTCTTCACCAACCCATGAGGTACCACATTCATCCAAACATTTGTAAATAACATTGCATTTATTTTCTTTTATTTTGTGATTCTTGGTTCCTTTTCTCCAAATTTTATTTACACAGAGACTGTGTAATTTAAGTTTGGGGGAGGGTCCTAGAATGTATTTAACATTGTGTTTTATTTTCTCATTTTCTTATTTCAAATTTTTGCATATTAGTTTTATTCATTTGATTCTGCATCTATTTGCATAGAAAAACCCGGAAAAAAAGTGTTCATGTAGTTGCATTTACATTATAGGATTGAGTCTACATTGTTTCATATAGTATTGTTTGCATTTGCATTGGGGATTATGATGATTATAGCCTTGTAAACTTGTTGGTTAACTAGGATAAATTCAATGCCCTCGTTATTAGCTGTTTGATGCTTGTTGATTGAGTTTGAAAGGTAGAACTGAACCACACCTTGAATACTTATACCTGCATTTGAAACTTAGTCGAAGCATGCTGTGATTTGATGTCATTTTCTATCCTATTTGAACTTAATTTTGACTATTAATTGTCAAGGAGTGCATTGAAATCAAACTCATGAACACATTACACATACTTGGATTATATTTTTCGCTTTTTACCACCTTTGTTAATCCAAGTAGCTGACTCCCATTATTGGAACAGTTCACCCCACCATTAACCTTACCCTTCTTTCAAGCCACTGCCATTCTTTTAGTGATTAGGCTTTTTTCGGATTGAGCTTGGTAGAAAGTGTTAGGTTTGAGCAGACAAGAATATGATCCTAAGTAGTTCTAGTTTCGCATTATCCGAACTAGATAGGACTAGCAGAGAACTTGTTTCAGGGATTTGGGAGATTTTGGTATAAAAAGAAAAAAAATGAAAAGAAAAGGGTAAAAGGTCTTTGTGAATGAAGTGTAACCAAAGAAAAAAAATCTAATGAAGGATTTGGATATAAAAAAAGAGTTGGTTCTAAAATAAGAAAAAAAAAAAAAAAAGAACTATAGTTTGATAAAAATACAAATCCACTAGAAGATTTTTAAGAAAAACCATTCCTAAGACTAGAAAAAAAAAAAAAAAATTAGAAAATGTTTAAGTTAAAGAGGTTATTTTTGGCTAATATGTAAAACACCACTTTTTATTTTTAAAGAAAATTAAAAAAATATTCCATTAAATAGAGGAAATTTTGAGATGGTTAGAATTGTCTTAGGGAGTTTTGACATAAAAACTCGGTGGAAAGAAAGTAAAATGATTTTACCAAACGTAAAAACACTAAGAAAGAAAAAATGCCATCTTCCTCTTCCTCGATCTGTTGCTTTCACAAAGATTTTTTTCTTTATTATCTAGCAGTTCTGATTAGGGTTTCAATCTCTCTGCTCTGCTCTGCTCGTTATCACCAACACCACCGTCGTCTCTTTGTATCTCCCGGCGGTTCCTCTCTTTACTTCCCTCCGGTAAAGCTTTGCTTACTCTTTCACTATCTTCTCTTTCTCTATATCTCTCCGCCCCTTTTCATTTCACTTGTTTCCCGAAGTTTTTAGCAAGTTTCTAAGTTCATTTCCTAGTAATCGAAGCTCGTTTGTGTTCAATTAAGTTGTTAATTTGAAGTAATTAGGGTTTGGCTGAATCCTAATTGATGAATCAAGTTACTCGATTTGATTCATTTGAAGTCTCAAGCTAATTTTGTTGAGTTTTTACCTTTTTCTTTAGCTATTAGATGAGGAGAATTTGGATTGTTTATTTTTTTCTGGAGATTGTGTAAATCCAGATATGTGGTTTTACAGTTGTTGCTAATACCATTGACTGAAACTGATGTTACTGTGTTTCTGTTGGCTGAGTTTGGAATAATTTGTGAGCAAATTCTATAAGAGACTCTATAGGATATTGTGTGAGTTGGTTGGAATGGAGTGCTAAGTGTGTATTGTAGATGATGTTCATGGCTGTAATTCCTGAAACAGACACCATTTATATATAGGAAACTTTTCTTTTACAATTTTGATATTTATGTTGCTATTTTTGGTCATGTGAGTCTGGGTTTTGTTTTTTGAAAATTGGCTACTTTTTCTCTGCTGAATCATATACTTTGGAACTCAAATGTTGAAATTTTTTTGCTTTATAATCAGTTTATGCATGTATTGGTTACTAATACTAGCAATGCTTTGGTGGTGAATGAAATGGTATTTTGACACTGTTTGGTGATTGGGCTATATGCAGGGTTTAAAGATGGATCAGTCTTTTATTTTGATTTTCTATTAGCATGCTCAGTTATTGTTGAAGTTATATCGTGAAGACTTTATATATCTCAAATGGATGATGGTGGGCATCGTGAGAATGGTCGGCATAAAGCAGCTCAGGGCCAGGTATCATGACAATATTTTTTCCAGTCTCAAACATAAATCACTTTTTTTGCGGACTTTTCTCTGTTGCGTACATCTTATCAGTTTAACACTGTTTGTCATGCTGCTGAATACCTCAGCATTGAGATAGTTTTTGATGGAAATGTATTATTGTTCATGGTATGAAACAGTGGATGATGCAGCATCAGCCATCGATGAAACAAGTTATGTCAATAATAGCAGAACGAGATGCAGCGATTCAGGAGAGAAATCTGGCGATATCAGAGAAAAAAGCAGCAATAGCTGAAAGGGATATGGCGTTTCTTCAGCGAGACACGGCAATCGCTGAGCGCAACAATGCGATAATGGAGAGAGACAGTGCTCTTACAGCTCTCCAATACCGTGAGAACTCCATGGTTACCGCCGCTGCTGCCAATATGTCAGCATGTCCACCTGGATGTCAAATGTCACGTGGTGTAAAACACATGCACCATCCGCACATGCATCATCATCATCAACAACATCACATACCCCAGTTGACTGAAAATGCATATGAAACCAGAGAGATGGAGCCAAATGATGGTCTCCCGACATCACCACCTGCTGTTTCCGCCTTGGAATCTGCCAAACCAAAACGTGGTAAAAGAGTGAAAGACCCAAAGGCGACAACACAAACCGCTGCTAATAAGAGAGGCCCAAAAAATCAGAGGAAGGTTAAGAAAGAGAGCGAGGACGACTTAACCAAGATAATGTTTGTGAAGACGACACATGACTACACGGAAGAAGATTCAAGTAAGCATATCCTAATAGGATCGAAATCTGATTGGAAAAGTCAAGAAATGGTGGGGCTGAACCAAGTGGTTTATGACGAGACAACGATGCCACCACCGGTATGTTCATGTACAGGAGTTCTCAGACAATGCTACAAATGGGGAAATGGAGGTTGGCAATCATCGTGTTGCACAACCACACTATCAATGTATCCTTTGCCAGCACTGCCCAACAAAAGGCATGCTCGAGTTGGTGGACGGAAAATGAGCGGAAGCGCATTCAACAAGCTTCTAAGCCGGCTTGCTGCAGAAGGGCATCATGATCTTTCAAATCCGGTCGATCTGAAGGATCACTGGGCAAAGCACGGTACGAACCGCTACATCACAATTAAATGATATGTGCATTTAGGTGTGGGTTGTTCTTATGACATTATCTGATTTTAAGTCACGTGTACTAAATTCAAATAAACTCGACAGGAAAAGGAATTGTATGTGGAGCCGATGTTATGTTGTATTATATAATTTGAAAATCATTAGCAACATCACAAAACATAATTTGTTTATTTTTTATTCACATCTTCAAACAGAAACTAAACACACTTTTTCTTATGAACTGTATTCATTGAATCATGGATGATTGATGGACATGTGAGCTAGTTTATTTACCCAGCACTCGTGTGATCAAATTGAACCAAATGGATCTGATCAGTTCGATCAAAGTGGAATCTTGGATAAAGAAGTCCAAATGAAATTTGGAAGAAGTTATCGATTGCATATTGAAGGAAACAATCACTTGGCTCTGAAGTAATCTTCCTACCACTTTCTTGGGCATAAGTGCGGCTCTTGTTTTGGGATTTTTAATCACACTTAAAAACATAACAGAAAAAAGTAACTGCGAATATTCAATGATGCCTAATCTAATAGACCAATATATCCAAGTTTAGTTTTTTTTTTAGTTTTTTCTTTTCTACGATCTTCAATGAGTTGAATGCATAAGCTATGCTGAATGGAATCGTAAGCGGGTGCGTGGAAGTGGGTACGTTTGGAAACACGGAAGTGGATTTTTTGAAAAAATATTAGAATCAGGTAAGTTTTGGAAATGTCTAATATATAATATATATATATATATATATATTAGGAGAGTTTCCCGCATTCTTGGACAAAAACTTTAAAAAAAAAAATTATTATCTAAACTTTTTTATAGTCAAATATAACACTAATTCAATTCTTTTATACGCTTGTATGGGCAGATATATTTTTAAATAATAGTTCAACTAATTTAACAAACCAAAAAGTAAATTAATTATAAGACTAAAAAGTATTCCAACAAAAATATAAATAGAAAAGAATTAACCAAAAGAGAAACTATAATTTAATCTTCAATAATAAGGAACGAAAGTAATTTTTCTAATATAAACATAAAGTAACATAGTTAGGGGAGTTACCCGCGAGCCTAACAATGCTGACTTCTAATGTTGTGATTGAGCGACTCTATATTGATAGCTTAGTATCCAAGTCAAATCTTCATAATTATCTATAGAAATTTAACATTTCAAAAAATAAAAAAATTCCGAAAAAAATATTTACAAAAGATTTTAGTATTTATTTTCTATTTTTTAATAATTTTGAATGGAATACAATTATTTTAATCCGATTTTTTCTAATGTTCGTTTAAAAAAAATAATTTGTTTTTTTTTTTAAATTTTATTTTTAAAAGTGAAAGAAAAAATATTCTTTAAAATAACTTGTTTTTATTTTCAATATATACACAATTTTAATTGTTTTATTTGTTCATCCATCTAATTATAATTGTCAGAACCTTTTGTCTTATTTAGAGTATTTGTTCCTCCTTTTAGTGATAGAGTATCTAGCCGGAAAAAAATGGCTTTTTCCGGAGATTAGCAGCAACCCTATGAGATTTTGTCGGGATCACAAAAGATTTTCTATATCTTCAAATTAAATGGGTAGTTGTAGTATTATATCCTCTCGAGATTTTCAGTTCAAATCGTCATAATTATCTATAGAAATTTAACATTTTAGAAAATAGAAGTTTTTCTGAAACAAATATTTACAATAGATTCTAGTATTTATTTTCTATTTTTTTTTGGATATGAATATTTGATTTCCTTTTTTTCTAATTTTCGTTTAAAAATTCAAAAAAAAATTAAAAGTGAAACAAATAGTCTGTAGAAATTTAATATTTTAAAAAACAGGGTTATTCTCAAAGAAATATTTGCAATATATTCAAGTATTCATCTTCTTTTACTTATAAATTTTAAATGAGATATAAAATTTAGATTTCTGATTTTTCTTTTTTATTAATCAAAATGAGAAATATACAATTTATTTTATATTATTTATCCATCTAAAGCAATTTCAAATAAAAAATAATTGTAAATTGTTAAAAAAGAACTCTTCCTAATCTTCCTTAATCTCTTTCTTTCTTGAAAAACCTCTGAGATATGAAGTTCTGAATTTAATTCATATTCATTTCTTCGTCTTTCTATCAATTTAATAGAAAAGAAATGTCAGTCACAATTATTGTATTATTTTTTTAAAAAAAATAAACAGAATTATAATTGAAATTCCATCTTCTTTCTATTTATTCAAGAGGGGTAAATAATTTATTAGGCACAAAGATTATATTATTATTATTCAAAAAACAGAATTATAATTTAAATCTATTTGTAAATAGAAAGAAATCCAATTTTTTAGAAAATTACCATAAATTTTCCATGAATAGAATCCACCATAATTTTTCTGCAACTATAACATTAGAAAAAAAAGAACATTAGCATCAATATTATTTTTAAAAATTAAGGATTCGGGTTAACAAAGTTGAATACCTGAATTTCATTATATTCAGTTTTATAGATCTACAATTATGGTCATCCATGAATTTACCTGAAAAAAAAAATTATGAGTTTATTTCAAATTACCAAAGAATAAAATAAAATATAGAGAACAACAAAACATACATGTTTTAAAAGATGGAGAAATTGCTTGATCTTGATTTCCAAACAACCACTACAAAAATAAGGAATCAAAAATTAGAATCCGATGAATCATATAAAAGACCAAAATTATAATTCAAAATAAATAGGGCACACATATTATATTATTAAAAAAATAGAATTATAATTTATTAGGCACACATATTATATTATTTTTAAAAAATAGAATTATAATTTAAATCTACTTGTAAATAGAAAGAAATCCAAGCTTTTTAGAAAATTACCATAAATTTTCCATGAATATAATCCACCATAGTTTTTCTGCAACTATAACATTAGAAAATAAAAACATTAGCATCAATTTTATTTTTAAAAATTAAAGATTCGGGTTAACAAAGATTAATAACTGAATTTCATTATATTCAGTTTTGTAGATCTACAATTATGATCATCCATGAATTTACCTGAAACTAAAAAAAAGATTATGAGTTTATTTCAAATTGCCAAAGTATAAAACAAAATATAAAGATCAACATAACATACATGTTTTATTGGAAGATTCATACTTCATGCTTAACATCCACTACAAAAAAAAAAAAAAAAAGAGGGAATGAAAAATTGCTTGATCTTGATTGCCAAACAACCACTACAAAAAGTACAAAAAAAGGGAATGAAAAATTAGAATCTGATGAATCATATAAAAGACCAAAATTATAATACAAAAATAAATTCGAGAACATAATAATAGTTTAGGATTTTTTTTCTTGTTATTGAGTTATGGAGGATGGTTAGTGTATCTAGTATTTATAATAGTAAACGACCTATGATTTAGGGTTTTGACTAAGACGGTGTATTCTTGACAGATTTTTTTTACAGAAGCCCATTTAGATTTTTGCCATTTTTTAATAAATTTTGACTTTTAATTCATATATTTTCGTAATTAATTTTTTTTTAATAATTTTTAAAAATTATAATAAGGGTAAAAACGTCCAGAATTGAATCTCATTAATGGCAAAAAAGTAATCTCAGGTCTGAGGATGAATGTGGTGCGTTTCTGCAACCTAAATAGGAGGAAAAAGCTTGTCCGAAAATATTTTAAAGACAATTTTCATTAAGGGCAAGAGATGTCAATTTTTGTGAGATTCAATGTCAGCTATTTGGACTACTCCTTTAATATATATATATATATATATATCAAAAATATGTAGTCTAAAATATATATAAAAAAATAAGTATTTAAATTATATGTACAACATTATAATCACAATTATGATAAGAAAAAAATTCTTATCACTTAAAAAGAATAAGTTAAAAATGTCTTATTTGTATTCAATTGTATGAAATTTAGTTGTTTAAAATAGTTGTATCTTTGATGAAAAAAACCTAAAAAAAACACAAAACAAGATTAGTATTGATTGTAGCCAAAGTAACTTAAATAAAATTTCGATGGCGATGGTGATAGCTCTAGGGTTTTAACCCGACCATGAGTATTTTCTCTTTAGGTGTGTTATTGTTGGTGTTCGGTCAGATTGGCTTTCATTGCGGTAGATTTCTGTTTGCGATATTTGGGTATCTCTTTTAGGATTTGTTTGGGTAATTGGAGGGAGTTTTGGCGATTTGGGATATTGCAGCGAACGCTGTGTTTCTCTGATCTGATTCAAGATCTCCATTTATGGGATTTCTCCGGCTCTGTATTCACGAAAGGAAAGCAGAGAGGTTGGTATCGGTTCCGGATTCGGTCTATCGAGAGTACGAGGTTTTCACGGTGTTCGATTTGTCAGATCTGGTGTGATTTGGTCTTTTGGTATCAGGCCGTTAATTGGGGATCCCGTGATCGGCGAGATAGGGTAATCCTGTGCTTTAATGGTTTCTTTGCGGACAACATATGGAGAATATCTTTGGTGGCTGAGTATAAAAGCGTCTCTCTTGTCAGGAATCACTCACACATCATCTCATTCTTGTTCTCTTATCTCGGGTTGCCTCATTTTCCTCTTCTTCTTGTTAGGGTTTTCATTACAAAGGTTCTTGAGATGTCTCAGAGTTTGCTGTTGAGTCAAGGTTCAGGTGTGACAGGTATGGTTCTGTAGGTGGTGAAGCGTAAGTTGAAGATTCCATACTTCGACAACACGACGCTCATTGAAGGCTATTCAAAGACGGTGGTGGGTCGATGTTTGAACCCGCAGGATCAGGATATGAAGTCCCTCCTCGTGATGTTTCCCTGGAATTGGCATTTAGAGGGTAAAGTGGTGGGTGCAGATCTTGGGATGGGTAAGTTCTAGTTCGATTTTGACGATGAAGCTGACGTTGTTGAAGTTATGAAGATGGTTCCCTTTAATTTTGATCACTGGATGGTCTCCATGGTCCGTTGGAGTCCGACAGTGGATCCCTAATTTCTGTCGGCTCTGAATTTTTGGGTCCAAGTAATGGGGGTGCCTTTTCAATTTTGGGCAGTACCGACTTCTAGAAGCATTGGTGAAGCCCTGGGGAGCGTGGTGGAGGTCGACATTGATGGTGGTAGAGTTCAGGTGACAGTGAATGGTCTTAAACCTCTATGCTTTGAGACCGAGGTTGAGTTCTTTAACGGGGAAGAGACCATTGTCTCTCTTCATTACGAAAGGTTGTTTGGTGTCTGCAGGAAGTGTTAATGTATGTGTCATGATGAAGAGCATTGTCTGCCTTTGGAGGAGGCTACCTTGGTTCGGACTGTTTTACCACGGGATGATGCGGATAGGCAAAGCAGAGAGGCAACATGGTTCTGGCCAGGATGGTGGTCCTCGATGGGGACATAGAGGTAAACATGGTAATGAGGGGTCTCAGTTGGAAGGGAAACGACCCTTTGAGGGGAAGTTTGGTCGGGGTACAAAAGTCCGCTCCAATGTAGCAGCAGGGTAACCGGTGGCTAAGCAGCGTTGCTTCCAGTCCTATGTGCAGTATAATGAGCACATGCATCGCCGGGAAGGTGCTCAGGAGTCGGCACCTCAGGTGGAGAACCGGATGGTGACTGGTGGAACTGTCGTTCAGCCAGTAGCGAGTGAGTTTAAGACTGCTCCGATGGCGCGTAGGGCTCTGTTTCACAAGGTTGGGGATGATGCGGTTGTGGATTTGGCGGCTTCACAGACCTTTGTTGTACCAGTGGTGGATGGTCCTCCGCTACCATTGAGGGATTCAGCTTTGATGGTTTCATCTGAGGGTTGTGTGGACCTTGTGGCTGCAAAGGAGGTAGGTGTAACCTTT
>NC_025695.1:35892417-35905184 GCF_000633955.1 Camelina sativa
GGGGGGGGGGGGGGTGGTTGCGAATGTGGTGGAGATAGTTTGTCTCTGGCGGTCGAAGGGCTTGCTTTGGTTGGTTTTGAGGATTAGGTAGGTTCTTCTGCTGAGGCTGATTCTGAGGATCAAGTAGCTCCTCCTGCTGGGACAGCGGATCCTATTGGAGAGAGTCACATGGAGGATCCGATGGGGGTCGATTCTAAGGATAAAGTGGTTCCTTCTGCTGGGATTGCGACGGATTATGTTGGAGAGGACCATACGGAGGAACCGATGGTGGTTGATGCTGCTGAAGAGGACACTGCCGATGCAGGGACGGATGATGCTCAGCAGGACACGGAACCTTCGCAGGTGGTAGACGAGGTTTCTTCTTCTTAAGTGGAGAAAACACGAAAAGGAAAGGGTCTATTGGGTCTTCAAGGTATGGGGTCCAAGAAGCTAAATGTATATGCTCGTATTCCCCGCAAACGCCCTGCTCCAAAGGGTTCTACGCTGTCTGGTCAGTCTCTTCCCCCGAAGCCACAGGAGATGGAGAAGGGGGTCACTGGTGGGACTAAACCACCAGTTCCAAAAGCTGCAAAATGAAGATCTTAAGCTGGAATTGTCAAGGTATGGAGTATTTAACAATGATTGTGTCGGATCATAAACCCCTTGTTAGTTGTTATTGAGAATAAGATTCGGCGGGGTCGGGGTGGTTTCCGATTTGATAGACGGTGGATAGACAAGGAGGGTTTCTTTGATACGGTTTATGAGGGTTGGGAGTCTACGACGGGTGCTGCTTCCTCTTCCACTATGGTGGATAAAATTACTAAATGTCGTCGTGCTATTTCTCGTTGGAGGAAAGAGCAATTACCTTATGGGCTAGAGACAATTGAGGATATTAAGTCCAAATTAGCGGTGGCTCAGGAGAATGATGCTACTTCGGGTGATGAGCTTGCGGAGCTTACTTGGCGATTACAAGAAGCATATAGGGATGAGGAGGTGTATTGGTATCAAAAAAGCAGAAGTCAGTGGATGAGGCTTGGTGATCATAATACCAGCTATTTCCATGCTCAGACAAAACAACGACGAGCTCGGAACCGTATTGTAGGTCTCCATGACCAGCATGGTAATTGGACAACGGTGGAGAGTAATATCCTAAATATTGTGGTCTTTTATTTCCAGGATTTATATACATCCTCGGACCCTTCGGATTTTGCTCAAATGTTAGACGAGGTTCCGTCATCTATTTCTCTGGAGATAAATGATTTTTTAACTCAGGAGGTTTCCGAACAGGAGATTAAACACGCATTGTTCATGATGCATCCGGATAAGGCTCTGGGACCGGATGGGATGACTGCCCTTTTTTATCAGAAAGCATGGACTACGGTTAAAGCAAATCTAGTGTTGTTAGTCAATTCCTTCTTGCGGAATGGGGATTTCAACAAAAGGCTACATGTGACAAACATATGTCTTATCCCAAAGGTAGACAAGCTGACGAGGATGATGGAGTTACGGCCTATTAGCCTATGCAATTTTGGGTATAAAATCATTTATAAGGTTTTGTGCCAGCGGCTTCGCACTATATTACCATCTCTTGTCTCAGAAACACAATCAGCATTTCTAGAGGGTCGTTTAATTTTGGATAACATTTTGATTGCCCAGGAAATGTTTCATGGCCTACGAACCAACCCTTCTTGTAAGGGGAAATTCATGGCTATAAAGACGGATAGGAGTAAGGCCTATGACCGGGTAGAGTGGTCTTTTGTCGAACATTTATTCAGGCATTTCGGCTATTGTGAAAAGTGGATATCCTGGATTATGTGTTGTGTTAAGTCGGTTCAATATAAGGTTTTGATTAATGGTCAGGCATATGGCTCCATTACTCCTTGTCGGGGGCTGTGTAAGGGGGATCTTTTGTCGCCCTATCTCTTTATCTTTGTACGGAGGTGCTAATTGCACATTTTTGGAACGCAGAACGGATGAAACTTATCACTGATATTAAGGTTTCGACTGCTAGTCCCGCCATTTCTCATCTCTTATTTGCGGACGACAGTCTTTTTTCTGTCGGGCCATGAAGGAGCAATTCAAGGTGGTATTAGGGATTCTTAGGAAGTATGAACGGGTTTTTGGACAACAAATTAATTTTCAGAAATCCTCGGTCCAATTTGGACACATGGTGGATAATGATCTAAGGGAGGAGTTAAAAGGGGTTATGGGGATCACAAATTAGGTTGTATGGGATCTTACTTAGGTATCCTGGAAAGGCTGGGTGGGGCTAAGACGAAAATATTTTCATTTGTTCAAGACAGATTGCAGTCACGAGCTAGTGGGTGGCCGACTAGACTTTTATCAAAAGGCGGCAAGGAGGTAATGATTAAGTCCGTTGCTACGACTGTTCCTACTTTTTTGATGTCATGTTTTCGGCTACCAAAGACGGTTACAAGGAAGTTGACTAGTGCAATTTCAAATTTTTGGTGGAGCTCGTCTGGACAATCACGAGGGCTATACTGGGTGGCGTGGGATAAAATGTGTAGTGGTAAAGATGCAGGGGGTTTGGGTTTTTGTGATTGGATGATTATAACACCGCTCTGCTGGTGAAGCAGCTTTGGCGTTTGATCACAGTACCAGATTCACTTTATGCACGGGTGTTTAAAAGGCGCTACTATCGGCACTCTGATCCTTTGGATCCAATTAAATCTTACTCGCAGTCTTATGGGTGGCGGAGTATAGTTTCTGCTTGCTATCTGGTTAACAAAGGACTTATTAAACATGTAGGATCTTGTTCTTCCATCTCTGTATGAACTGACCCATGGATCCCTTGCTCAATCCCCGAGACCAGCATTGAGCACAGGGTCGTCTTCTGACCCTCTGCTCCGAGTTACAAATCTCATTGACAGGAGCTCTAATTCCTAGGATATGACTTACCTTACGGCTACGTTTGTACCGGAAGATGTTGCTATAATTTCTGCCTTACCGTTGCGACAACCGGATAAACCGGATTTGCTGAGATGGTATTTTACTAAATCTTGCAAATATTCGGTAAAATCAGGGTACCATAATCTTCGTTCGAATACGACGGCTCCCGCTAAGACGAAAGTATTTGGGCCGGACATTGTACCTCTTCAGGCCTTTGTGTGGAATATCAGGTGTCCACCAAAACTTCGTCATTTTATGTGGCAAGTTCTTTCGGGTTGTGTGGTGGTTACAGCTAATCTACGGAAACGTGGTATGAGTTGTGATGCCACGTGTGGTCTATGTGGTTTTCAGGAGGAGACAGTTAATCATACCCTCTTTGAATGCCCACCAGCTAGACAGGTTTGGGCTTTGTCGCAGTTTCCGACGGCCCTGGGTGTTTTCCCTTCGGAGTCCATTTTCACAAACATGGATTTTCTCTTTTGGCGGTTTACAAATGTTCCAACACAGGAATTCTTTCCCTGGATCTTGTGGTATATCTGGAAAGCGCGCAATGATAAACTTTTCAATAATCTGGATTCAAACCCTCTTGCAATTTTGTGTTTAGCGGAGGATGAGGCAAAAGCATGGGCTCTAGCTCAGACAGAGGATAAGGTTTTAGATTTGGGTATTCCCATTACGGTTGTTCCCTGTGGAAGTGAGGGATTAGGGGTTCCTATGTCTTTGTCGCGTTATAGTTGTTTTGTGGATGGTTCTTGGAAAGCAATAGATCGCTATGCGGATCGAGGATGGTTTTGCACGTCGCCCTAGGGTGATGGCCCTACTATGGGAGCTGCCAACCTTCACCGTAGTCTCTCCTCTCTTCATGCTGAGATTGAAGCCCTTGTCTGGGCTATGTGTTGTATGATTGGGACGGATAACTAATCTTTCGTCTTACTCACCGACTGCTCCGACTTAGTGAAGATGGTGTCTTCGCCTTTCGAGTGGCCAGCTTTTACGCCTTATTTGGAGAACATTCAGGCAGATAAAGAGGAGTTCGCTTCTTTTTTTTTTAGCGCGCCGAGTCCGCACAGTTCCGCACTTAGTTTACATATGTAAACAACATTCCTTTGTTTTGACTTGTTTGAGCCAATCCTGTACTCTGTTGTCAAAAAAAAAAAATAGTATTGATTATTGAACCAACGTGGAAAAAAAAAGGAAACAATTAAAAGGTATTGGGCCACGCTGACCAAATATAATTAAGCCCAAGAGAAAACAAATAAAAGACATAAAAAAAATCTAAAACGCACGAGGAGGAGAGAATCAATCGTCTTCTTCCTTTGGATCTGGTTTTCTGAAACCAGCCAACGACGAACAAAACCGACTATGATTCCGATCTATAAATTAATCATGTTACCAACACAGAATCGTACGATTCTAAAACGTTTCTAATCGCCTTTTCTGGGAATCACGATTTCGTTCCGATACTAAGCGATGTGGGCAAATCTGTTTCCGATTCCGATTTCGGAGCGGCAATCGGAGCTTCATCGGCGATTTCGTGCAACGTAGTGCATAAGTAAAAAAAAATCAATATAATAAAACTACAAGTTTTCCCTGAATTGACACATCAGCGATGGGTTATCTTTTTCCTTTTATGTGAATTGACACATCAGCACCCCGACCTATTAGCCAAATTTTTATATTCGTATAGAACGAATCTCGATCCCTAATATAATGGTGCTTTCTACAATTAGATTTTAAGATAATGTTTTTGACTGAAGATTTATAATATTTAGAACATATCGTGAAATCTCACTTCAGTGATGGTGTAACAGTTAAGAAAAAAACAATAAACAGAACTGACACAGTAATTGACACAAAACAGAGAAGATAAGGTGGTGAATTAAGAACAATGCGGTTAGATATATCAGAGGATGTATCAAATGTCTGAAGCAGTTCTTTTTCTAGAGAAATACAGAAAGTAGTACAAGAAGCTGAATTGAAGAGTTTTAATACAAAAGCTTAAGGTCTACTTGGACAATCCAAGTGATGGAGGATGTATCAAAAGCTTGAAGCAGTTCTTGTACTATTTGCGACGTTAATACAAGAAGTAGTAACAAGAAGGTAAATTGAAAAGTTTGAGTACAAAAGCTTAAGGTCGACTTGGACAAGCCAAGTGACAGCTACTGAGCTGGATAAACATCTTGAATGGAAGATTGAAGATGAGATCATGGAGAGAGACTTTCTTATTTATTCTATAATAGGAAATTCCTATTTGTTGTATAATAGGAAAATTGTCAATTCTAGGGGTTGTGCAATTGTTAATTCCGGTTTTCTTTATTTTTTTCTATATTATAGAGAAAAATAGGGATGGGCTGGAGATGCTATTATAAATGCCAAGAAGGCGCTTCATATAGACTTGCGCGCTTCAAGATATGCTCAAGAGATACACACAAGATGTGTGGTGTCGCTCCATCAACAAAATAGAGAGATCATTTGATGGTTTATTCTTCTAGAAAAGAATGATAGGCATAGTAGTACTTGTATCATATGGAGTTGTAATTGCTATTTTATTCTAGTGAAATTAGTTTGGACTAGGTCTAGAGGGTATAGGAAAAACTGAACCTCATTACCAAAGCTCGTGCATTATTGAAACGACCAGACCCGGTTTTTTATAATAATAATAATAATAATAATAATAATAATAATAATAATAATAATAATAATAATAATAATAATAATAATAATAATAATAATAATAATAATAATAATAATAATAATAATAATAATAATAATAATAATAATAATAATAATAATAATAATAATAATAATAATAATAATAATAATAATAATAATAATAATAATAATAATAATAATAATAATAATAATAATAATAATAATAATAATAATAATAATAATAATAATAATAATAATAATAATAATAATAATAATAATAATAATAATAATAATAATAATAATAATAATAATAATAATAATAATAATAATAATAATAATAATAATAATAATAATAATAATAATAATAATAATAATAATAATAATAATAATAATAATAATAATAATAATAATAATAATAATAATAATAATAATAATAATAATAATAATAATAATAATAATAATAATAATAATAATAATAATAATAATAATAATAATAATAATAATAATAATAATAATAATAATAATAATAATAATAATAATAATAATAATAATAATAATAATAATAATAATAATAATAATAATAATAATAATAATAATAATAATAATAATAATAATAATAATAATAATAATAATAATAATAATAATAATAATAATAATAATAATAATAATAATAATAATAATAATAATAATAATAATAATAATAATAATAATAATAATAATAATAATAATAATAATAATAATAATAATAATAATAATAATAATAATAATAATAATAATAATAATAATAATAATAATAATAATAATAATAATAATAATAATAATAATAATAATAATAATAATAATAATAATAATAATAATAATAATAATAATAATAATAATAATAATAATAATAATAATAATAATAATAATAATAATAATAATAATAATAATAATAATAATAATAATAATAATAATAATAATAATAATAATAATAATCTAAACTAGTGGTCTCATACCCCCTAGCCACCTAACCACAATTACACAATAGCGGATAACAGAACCAATACCATTAAACCAATAAATATCCAATACCAACAACCAGTATTAATTCATAACGATTAAACCAGTAATCCAAACAACATGAATCAAATAACCAACAACCTAAACCACATTCTAATGACTCAACTCTAGCAACCTAGCAAAACCATACAACAACCAATCGAGTCACTAGAACATCCTCCTCTTCATTGTCTTGATTCCACGATCACACTTTGCCTTTACCTGCACCACAAACAAAAATTGAGATGCATGAGTATTTTATAAACACTCAGTGAGGCAATCCTCCCATCTATTGGGCTATACACACAAGCAATAAGACCTCTTCATGCCACAAACAACAAACAATAAAACAAACCAGACAAACCGTCGCAACTGAAGAAGGGTGTCGACCGACACTGGCAATCTGGTGACGACCGACACCATACTCGACATCCCCGAAACCCTAGTTTGTGTCGACCGACACCTCCACATGGTGTCGATCGACACATGCCAAAGTTATTGAATCGTCCTCGCGTTGGTGTTGATCGACACCCAAACTGGTGTCGACCGACACCGATGCCGGGCATCGATTTTCTTCGAACAAAAACTCCGAAACTCACCTCCAAACTTCTCCCATCAGATCCCTGCATTCCCAGAAGCAAAACCCAGCCATAGAAAGCACGAAAACCCATACGTACTCAAAGGAAACAGTCACACAAGCACAAAATCACATAGAATTAGAGATCTTAGCTTAGATAAGCAATGGTCATGCACTCACCTTTGCCAAACAACAAGATCTAAGCCCCAACAACGAAAACTAGCTCCGCAACAACCTTCCCACACATCTCTAGCCTTAGAAACTCACTCTCCAGGAAGCAAACCACACCAACAGTGACCAGAATCTCCAAAAACTCAAGAACGCTCTCAGGAAACTCTCCTTTCTCCCTTCTCAAAGTGGCTAAAGAGGTGAAAGAAGTCGACTTATCCCTTATAAACTCGGAACTAGGGCCCTCCTAACCCAACCACGCAAACCGGACGATTAAAATCAAACTTGTGGTGTCGGTCGACACCCTAACCAAAATTTCAATTTTTGGTATGCGGGCATTACAATTCCCAACCACCAACATAGATTTGTCCCCGAATCTTGGACAACCATCAGCCAAGGACTTCCGTGCAACCGTCTCCACAGCCCGCACTCCTTCGACCAATCTACGAAGATCACCTATAGGTGATAAACTCACGTTCAAGGCATTATGTGTTCTCGACTTTTGGACTTTTCTTTACTCATAGGCCTCAACCTAGAGTTTTTATTGGCTCCTCATCAGGCCTAAGCCCGCATGCCATAATATTGGCTCCTCATCAGGCCTAAGTCTCTCGGGTTGCCACCTTACAGCGTGCCCTCTGATCGTCATCCGAAGTCGATATACCAACCATACTCACAAGCCACAAAGTCTCGGAATATGGTGGTAATAGGAGAACCAAAGTCCCCCAACTGTCCTTAGAGCAAGCGATTCTGAACACGTCTGAGTTCTATCCCTACAAGGTTTCCTTCCCGTGGTTTGCGTAAAACAACACAATGTCCTACCACCACATATCCCCTCACTGGAATACCTCATGAACACACAAGGATCATCAAAATGCCACAACGGCCTCCACAAAGGCCAACAAATATCCTAAACAGGACCGCCACAAATGCTAAACAAATGTCCTGAATATGATCGCCACTAAGGCCAAACAATGTCCTAAACAGGACCGTCACAAATATCAATTGTCCCGAAGGACCGTCACGAAGACCACTTGTCCCGAAGGACCGTCACGAAGACCACTTGTCCCGAAGGACTGTCATAAAGACCATACATCCCGAAGGACCGTCACAAATACCATTCATCCCGAAGGATTCCCTAAACAGGCCACACATCCCGAAGGACTGTCATAAAGACCACTTGTCCCAAAGGACCGCCTAAACATGCAACATTGGCTAAACAACCAGCCACAAAGGCCACAAAATTGGCTAAACAGCCTGCCACAAAGGCCACACAATGGCTTAACAGCCCGCCAAAAATGCCACACAATGTCTCAAAAGACCACCACACACGAGCACACAATGATTCAACAGTATGCCACGAAGGCCACACAAGCCCCTCCAAGGCTCACAAGCACAAAAAAAAAATGGACAAACTCTAACTCTCATAAAACTTTCCATTTGTAGAACTTTACACTTTTGAAAACTTTCCTCTTTTAGAAACTTCCATTTCAGGAAACTTCCATTTCAGGAAACTTTCCTTCTTTAACCACTGCCTCGCGGAATTTCGTATCCCGAACAGCACCTCATCTTGTTACTTAGGCGCACAACTAACCACCCCTAAGCAACCAAGTAAGAAATGAGATGGGCTGGAATACTCCATTCCCGCTCCAGCCACGGACTACAACAGGGACTAGGCTAGACAAATTCAAGTCGCGGCCTACTTCTCAAACCACTTCTTGAACCTTGCCTTCACATAACGGTGTACGACATAGCCTCCCATAAAACGCCTCATAAGGAGTCATCCTAATACTCGTTTGATAGCTGTTGTAGTAAGCAAACTCTACCAAGCTAAGGCGATCTGCCCAATGGCCACAACAATCCTGCACACACATCCTCAGCAAATTCTCCAGCGTCTAGATCGTCCTCTGTGACTATCCATCTGTCTGGGGATGATAAGCTGTACTCATATGCACCTTAGTGCCCATCTCTGCCTGAAATGCTCTCCAGAACAGCGAAATGAACTTGTAATCCCTATCAGACACAATACTCGCTGGCACCCCATGCAACCTGACTATCGCCTTCACATATTTCATAGCCAAGACTGCTGCTCCATAAGTTTTCTTAATGGCTAGAAAATATGCCGACTTAGTCAACCGGTCCACAATAAACCAAATAACATCAAAGGTCCGAGACACTGGCAATCCCACCACGGAGTCTATCGTGATCATATCTCACTTCCACTCTGGAATGGGCAGACTCATCAGCAACCCGCCTGGAACCTGATGCTCAGCCTTCACTAACTTACACACATCGAACCTCGCGGCCCAACTATTTACATCTTTTTTTCATCCCGACCCAGTGATAGTACCTCTTGAGATCACGGTACATCTTAGCCGCTCCTGGAAAAATAGAGAACATGCTCGCATGAGTCTCCCTCACGATCTCCTGCCTCAACCCCTCATCCTTGGGCACACAAAGCCGCCGGTGCACCAAAATAGTACCATTAGCTGAGACCTGATACTCTGAGTCAACATCCTTAGAGGCTCACCAGCCCCAAATCCTTTTCCTAAGTCAACCGCACCCTGCTCAGAAGATCTGCTCTATCAGCTGCCTCCAAACCCAACGGCTCCTGAGAAACCGCACACAAACTCAACGCATTGATCTCTCCTACCAAAGACTCCATGTCCTACTCCTGGGCCAAAGCCGCCCGCTTCCGACTTAGAGCATTTGCAACGAAGTTAGCCTTACCGGGGTGGTAGGCTATCTCCAGATCGTAATCCGCCACCAGCTCCATCCACTGCCTCTGCCTCAAATTCAGCTTAGGCTGAGTGAATATATCCTTCGGGCTCTTATGATCTGTAAACACATGTACCTTTGCACCATAAAGATAAGATCTCCAAATCTTCATGGAAAAAACTATAGTAGCCATCTCCAAATCATGAGTAGGATAATTGTCCTCATGCTTCCACAATCGCCGCGAAGCATAGGCAATCACCTTCCCATGCTGCATCAACACACACCCCAAACGAACTCTGGATGAATCTGTATAAACCACATAGGGCTCTCCCTGCTATGACAATGCCAACACTGAAGTAGTAGTAAGTATCTCCTTCAGGCTTGCGAAACCCTCTTCACACTCCTGGGACCAAACAAAAGAAACCTCCTTCCCTGTCAACTTATTCATCGGTTGTGCCTTGCTCGCAAAGCCCTACACAAATATTCTGTAATAACTTGCCAACCTAAGAAAACTCCTGATCTCTGTGGCATTTTGCGGTCTAGGCAAATCCCTGATGGCCTGAATCTTCTCCGGATCTACATAAACCCTCTCTGCAGACACAATGTGACCCAGAAAACCCATCTCACGCTGCCAGAAACTACACTTGCTCAACTTAGCAAACATCTTCTGCTCCCGCAGCTTCTCCAGAACTGCCCTCAAATGCACTGCATGCTCCTCATGACTCTTGGAATAAACCAGGATGTCGTCGATGAAAATGATGAAAGACACGTCCAGAAACTCCTGAAACAGGTTGTTCATCAATCTCATAAATGCTGCTGGTGCGTTAGTCAAACCAAACGGCATCACCACAAACTCATAATGCCCATACCTCGTCCTGAATGCAGTCTTCCTCACATCTACCTTGTCTATCGGAATCTGATGATAATCCGACGCCAGATCTATCTTGGAGAACCAAGTAGCACCTCTCAACTGATCCAAAAACTCATCGATCCTGGGAAGAGGGTACTTGTTCTTCACAGTGACCCGGTTCAGACCCCTATAATCAATACACAAGCGGAATCTCCCATCCTTCTTCTTAACGAATAGCGCTGGCGCTCCCCACGGTGATACACTAGGACGAATGAATCCCCGACTTAACAAATCCGTTGGTTTATTCTTCAGCTCTACTAGACTAATAATCAAGTATGCCGACATCAACTCACCACCACTCTTGCCTGTCCAAGAGCCTCTAGTAACTTGCCTCTAAGGGAAAATTCCGAAAGACATCTTATTCCAACATAGTTTTCCTCGGCACCATACTCGACATCCCCGAAACCCTAGTTTGTGTCGACCAACACCTCCACATGGTGTCGATCGACACTCGCCAAAGTTATCGAATCGTCCTCGCGTTGGTGTCGACCGACACCCCCACTAGTGTCGACCGAGACCAATGTCGAGCATCGATTTCATTCGAACAGAAATTCCGAAACTCGCCTCTAAACTTCTCCCATTTGATCCCTGCATTCTCAGAAGCAAAACCAAGCCATAGAAGGCACAAAACCTCATAGGAACTCAAAGGAAACAGTCACACAAGCAAAAAAATCATATAGAATTAGAGATCTTAGCTTAGATAAGCCATGGTCATGCACTTACATTGGCCAAACAACAAGATTTTAGCCCCAACAACGAAAACTAGCTCCACAACAACCTTTCCACACGTCTCTAGCCTTGGAAACTCACTCTCCAGGTAGAGAACCACACCAACAATGACCAGAATCTCCAAAAACTCAAGAACGCTCTGAGTAAACTCTCCTTTCTCCCTTCTTTTTCTCATAAAATTAAAAGCGGCTAAAGAGGTGAAAGAAGATGACTTATCCTTTATAAACTTGGAACTAGGGCTCTCTTAAACCAACCATGTAAACCGGAAGATTAAAATCGAGCCGATCGAACCATCCGCAAATGGTGTTGACCGACACCCTAACCAAAATTTCAATTTTTGGTTTGTGGTCGTTACAATTATTTACTTTATGTTCATACAAACTTGAAGTGGATCATACATACTTAGCCACAAATATGTGTTTACATGACTTAGTATTGACCACTGCAGTAAGGTCAATTCAAATGGTAAAATTGTAAAAAAAAAAAATGTTTAGATGGTAAAATTGCAAAAAAATTAAATAATTTAGAGGTTCTTTTTGCACAAACCCTATAAATTTCTATATTTAATATTTTTGAAAATTTAGAAATTATTGAAAACCAATTTGAACCACGACCCAATAATGAATCCGGTTCGGTTTGCAAAATAGCAAGTTGTTTAATTCCTCCCCTGGCTGACCTAAAGGAGCGTCGTTCCCGTTCACTCCAGCCGCAGCACCATTGTGGCTAAGGTCACAATCTCTTTCTAGTTCTTCAGGAAATTTGTTTCCGATGGGTGTACCGTCGTTCTACAAATGGTTAATTGAAAGGTATCCGTTGATTCTACAAGAAGTCATTGAAGAAGAACCACTCGAGGTTAATGGCGGCGTCACGATCCCAGTCGATACAAGCAAACCAAATCCTAATGGTTACGAGTATGACAATCTCTATCTCGACATGAACGGAATCATCCATCCATGTTTCCATCCTGAAGACAAGCCTTCTCCTACTACGTTTACGCAAGTGTTTCAATGTATGTTCGATTACATTGATAGGCTTTTTGTGATGGTTCGGCCTCGGAAGCTCTTATTCATGGCTATCGGTGAGTGTTTT
>NC_025695.1:35905249-35948446 GCF_000633955.1 Camelina sativa
ACATTGTATGAGTTGGGTTTTAGTTTTACTTGTGTTTGTGAAATTTGTTTCATTGTGTTTGGTGTTGTGTAATCTGCAGATGGTGTTGCTCCAAGGGCTAAAATGAATCAGCAGAGAGCTAGGCGGTTTAGAGCAGCAAAAGATGCAGCTGAAGCAGTATGTACCATCTCTTTTTTATATACTCTGTTTCACTTAATTTGTATCAATTGTGAGCTTTAACCGATCACTTGATAGCGTATATACCACTCTAAATATCTCTGGTTATAGTTGCACCGATCCTGTTGTTGGGTTTGATTTACATGTTACTAGTGGCAAGATGAATCAATCATTATGTCACTATGTTGGGAACAGTTGTTAGTATCGAGAAATGCCATAACTTCTACATCATACAAGAGAAGTTGTCTGCTGAGTATAGCGTTGTCCCTGTGATCATATCGTTCTATGTTATATCATTATCTAAATCATCTCTGATGATAGTTGCACTGATTCTGTTAGTGTATTGTTTTTCAGTCTTGTATTGAACATATTATTCAACTTGTGAATCATGAATCAATTGCTGTGTCACTAAGTTGCGAAGCCTATTTTTACCATTGAGATATTTAAATCTATTACCTCCTGTGTTAGGCAGCTGAAGAAGAGCAGCTGCGGCAAGAGTTTGAGAGAGAAGGGAAGAAGTTGCCTCGTAAAGTGGATTCTCAAGTTTTTGACTCTAATGTTATAACTCCTGGAACAGAGTTCATGTCTACCCTGTCGTTTGCGTTGCGATACTACATTCACATTCGACTAAATTCTGATCCTGGATGGAAAAATATTAAGGTATCAATTAGGGTGTCTCATATGTTCATTATGGCTCTTTACAACATACTTCAAGTTTTGCTCATTATTTACTTATTCTGAAGGTTATACTCTCGGATGCTAATGTTCCTGGTGAGGGGGAACACAAGATCATGTCATACATACGTTGTAATAAGAACCATCCTGGTTATAACCCAAACACTCATCATTGTCTATACGGTTTGGTATATAAGCTACCTTTAAGTCTTATTATTTACATGCCTTTTTGTTTGATTTTGCACCAAGATTGTTCTGATCTTAATCGAGCAAGCTTGGCCATTCTACTTTTTATTCTTAATAACAGGACGCTGATCTGATCATGCTGTCTTTGGCCACCCACGAAATTCATTTTTCAATCCTTCGTGAGGTTAGTACAATTGTTCCTTTGGGTTTTACTCCTAGCCAAGCACTGACCAATCTACCTTGTTTATAATTCAACATGTCCTTCTTCAATATGTTTGGACAATATGACATAGTTACAAATTTGTATGCAAGTCTTTTAAGTTTCAAGATGATTTTTTTTTCCGGTTCTTTTCATGCCAATTCAACTGTATTTCTTCTTGGTGACTTTATCTAGGTTGTTTTCTTTCCTGGAGAGCAAGACAAATGCTTCTTGTGTGGTCAGATGGGGCACCGAGCAGCAGATTGTGAGGGCAAGATAAAGAGGAAGGCAGGAGAAATGCTTGATAACACCGAGCCAGATGTTGCGGTGAAAAAGCCATATGAGGTACTTTTCAGTGTTACATACTTCAATACTATATATTCTAAATTGCATGGTATGTCAAGTTCTCATTAATATCTTTACCAGAATCATGAAGTACTCTTATCTTTTGGCAGTTTGTCAATATTTGGATACTTCGAGAGTATTTGGAACACGACATGCAGAAACCAAACAAGCGATCGAAAAAAAATTTGGACCGCTTGATTGATGACTTCATCTTCATCTGTTTTTTCGTTGGGAATGATTTCCTGCCACATATGCCTACGCTAGAAATACGAGAGGTTTGTAGTTTTATCCGGTACAGTGTGTCCTTACATTTGTATGTTCATGTAGCATTATCTTAAATTCTTTTTAATTTGTTGAAAAATGGCATTTCTTAGAAAGAAGAGATGTTCCTATATCATACCTTTCTACGCCAGTAAATCACTTCATAGAAATCTTCGATTCTAGTTGGTATTATTTTGTATCTAATAACTTAGTACATATGTACTCATAGTTTGTGTTCTTAGAAATAAATAAAAAACTCATCTTTTTGTCATTGAAAGTCTATGAACGTACTTGGAAAATCTTGAGAATTTTGAAAAAAAAGATTTCAAATTATTATTCTTGTTTTCTTGTAGGGTGCTATAGAATTGCTGATGTCCGTGTATAGGAGTCGCTTCAGTTCAGCAAAAAAATACTTAACGGATGCAAGCAAGGTACATAAATTGAATTTCTTTATCTTTAGTTTGTAAAACTGTTGGATTATATAGTTTTTGAACTTTTTTTTCACTAAATTTCAGCTGAACTTAAGTAATGTGGAGCGTTTCATCCAGGCCGTTGGGATGTATGAAAATAAAATATTTCTGAAAAGAGAGCTAGTACATCAGGTTAATGTCCCTTCAGTAATTTTGTTTTCTTTAGTTATCTGCATTTCACGTACATTTTAAGATATTTTGATAGAAGCGACAAGATTATAAATAACATTAGCCTCCAAAATTATTGAAGGTGACATGATTATAAATAACATCAGGCTATGGATGTGCTCATCTGTTACATGTTTGACCAGACTTTAATCACTTCTCTCTGAGACTCTGACATGTATAAAATGTTGTTTGATTTTACAACTGTATATCCTCTAGGTGATGAGTAACTCATAGTGGATTTTAAGGCCAGGGAATGTTATAACTTCAAGTTGGGTGGGAGATCTTTAAGATAAATTGTAAATTTAAGGGATGTTTAAATGAAGTGAATGTTTTAGAGTAACAACCCTGTATTTTTTGATAAGAATATAATATACCTTATTCCTCTCTTTTCCATGGGTTAAAATTTTTCCTGCACTAGCTAACGAATTTAAGCCCCTCTGATACAGCTGTCCACGAAAACATACAAATCTACAATTCTGTTTCATTTTTATGAGTTAGTTTTTCATTGGTGCAAGTGTTATGATTTCTGTTACAGAGGCAATCAGAAAGGTTTTGTCGTGACAAAGCTCGTAACAGTGCTCAAGCAAGCAGACAAATCTCTGGCAAGTTGGTGCAATTAGATTCTGTAGATGAAGTGTCTGATTCATTGCATTCCTCACCACCAAAAAAATATTTGCGTCTGTCTTCGGATGATAACATTGGTGTGACGAATGTTAAAACAGAAAATAGCATCAAAACAGAAGTAAGTCATCTTGTATCTGAGGAGAAATTTTAACAAATTATTTAACTCAACTGCAGTTCTTTTGTTTAATTATATGGTTTAGTGTAAACTATAGTTGTACTCCATTTCAAATTTTGGTAAAACTGTTAAGACTGAATTTTTTTGCGTGGTGTTCTTTTGGTACTTGAGCTTGTCTTTCTCGTTTAAAGTGCACTAAAGTACACAGTGGTTTTCAGGAACTAGATAACGGAGAAGACTTAAAGTTTAAGCTTAAGAAACTGTTGCGGAACAAAGCTGATGTGTTCAGCTCAGGAAATGGAGAACAAGATAAGGTAATATATATATATATATATATATATATATATATATATATAATTTTTTTCAGCTGTGTTTCCGTCAATGGTATCATGAGTGCTTAATCGTCATTGAGTTTGTTTTTTGATTTCCGTCTAATCAATCATTTAATTACGCTAGCAAGTTCACATGGCTGTTGTATTATCAGGTTAGGCTAGGTGTATCAGGATGGAGGGAGAGATACTACGAAGAGAAATTCACAGCTAAGTCTGTTGAGGAAATGGAACAAATACGTAGAGATGTTGTGAGTTTCCCATTGTGTTTAATTTGATGAATATAAATTATGTTAAAGTCACTCTGAATGCATCAATTTACTGTTTCTTTCTTCTAATTCTTTTGCTAGGTTTTGAAGTATACAGAAGGTCTTTGTTGGATAATGCATAATTATTATCATGGTGTTTGTTCCTGGAAATGGTCAGTTTCTGGTCATCCTAATACATATATGTTATACTATTCACATTGATTATTTTCTTGTGGTTCATTTTAACTAATACTGTGAAGCAGTATCTCGCTGACTTTACTATATTGTCCTGTAGGATTGTAATGCTCATTTCAGTTTACACAACATGCTACTTTTAGAGCTATTTAAAATATCAAATTTCCGTGCAAGACTCCAATTATAATTGTGCTATGCATCTTTGTTTATTCGAATCAGTCATCTACTTAAAACAGACCCTATAGTAATCAAGCTAAGATGTTTGAAATTCTTTGTACGTCTGTTTATATGCTTTTATGCCTGTTGTAATTTAACTTTCAAAAGAGCCTAGTTTAAGAGGACAGGATGGCCTTAGTTACAGCAATCTTAGTGGAAACGGACAAATTCATTCACACTTTCGTTTCTCCCATTAGTTTTTATGTGGTTAATTGCAGATTTATTTTGCAGGTTTTATCCATATCATTATGCACCTTTCGCATCAGATCTCAAGGGCCTTGATAGGCTAGATATCAAGTTTGAACTAGGTTCCCCGTTTAAACCTTTCAATCAGCTTTTGTCTGTTCTTCCATCTGCAAGGTATTCTATCTGTATATTTGAGCATTCGTAATGTCTCTCTGCTGTCACTGACTTGCTCACTGTATTCCTGTTCTCAGTGCACATGCACTCCCAGAGTGCTATAGGACATTAATGACAGATCCAGACTCTGCTATAGCTGATTTTTATCCTGTCGGTATGAAGTCGTTACATATTGGTCCCTTTCGTTGTGGTATTGTGCAATCCATGCCTCTTATTGTAGCTTTTTGGGTGTGCAGATTTTGAGATTGATATGAATGGAAAACGCTATTCGTGGCAGGTGTGATTATCATTTCAAACTGATAAAGGCAGACTTGACTGTTTTGATGATCTGCATAATTTCATCAGTTAGATGTAATATTTTACGGTCTCATATTTCTTATCTTTCCTTGTATAGGGTATAGCGAAACTGCCTTTTGTTGATGAAAGGCGTCTTCTGGAGACAGTTGCACTAGTGGAGAAATCACTGACGGTACATCCTATCTATGTTTTAGATATTGACTTTTTTTTGTAATGGTTTTACTTATAAAACAAAATTGTACAATCACATGTAACTTTGTTTTTCTTCTATATGTTTTTCCAGACCGAAGAAATTCGAAGAAACAGTGTGCTATTTGACATGCTCTTTGTGGTTGCATCTCATCCTCTTGCTGAACTCATCCGTTCTCTTAATAGCCATACCAAAAACTTGAGCAGTGAAGAACGAGCAACTATCAAGGAGAAAATTGACCCTGGACTAAGGTTTGTGTCTGATATTCAATAGGTAGTTATGGTTGTAGTTTCACGGTGATGTGATTTTTTTGTCTACTTTTAAAAATTGTATCTATTCCTTCTTGAGTATATAAGAAAAGGGACAAATTTAGTAAGGACGACATCTCTATTTCTTTTGGGTAAAATTTTGTGAGGAAGGCTCAATCGAAAATTTTGTATGCAGTATGTCATGAATGGTTACATGTTTCTTAATGTATGCAGTGATGGGATGAATGGTTACATAGCTTCATGTGGTGGAGATAGTCAGCCTCTATGTTTCAGCTCCCCTGTTGAGGGCATGGAAGATGTTTTAGCCAATCAAGTCATGTAAGCCCTCAATGCAAGATTGGGTTTAATCACCTTTTTGCCATCCCCTTGAGGTTGAGCTTTATGAAGATGCCTGTTGGAACCTGATCTTCATCAGATTAACAATCTTGTTTTTTTTCTTCAGTTGTGCCATATATAAACTTCCAGAAGATATCAGAGGCAGTGAGATCACTCATCAAATTCCAAGTTTGGTAATCCCTAAAAAGGTATAGTTGAGTTTACCATTTGCTCTACTAGGCTTCCGATTTTGGTTTCAAGTTGTGGTCAAGAATAAAGAAACTGCTTTGTTGGGTTTTACTACAACCAAAGTTGTAGTCCACTTGTTAGTCCACTTGTTTTTAGTGAACTAATTAGACAGTGTTCTTCATTTATTGGCTTCACAGACTATAAATCTAGTGGATTTGAAAGGTGAAGGTCTTCTATGGCATGAAGATGGTGACAAAAGACGAGCTCCTGCAAGGATTATAAAAACCAAGAGGTGTGAAGATTATAAATTGTTGTCATATGCAAAGTTTTGGAAGTCCTTTATATACGGATTGGTTTTAAATGTCTCAATTCTTTTTTTTTCTCTCTATTTATCCTGCAGGTATAATCCAGAAGGATCTATTTCCGGGGATAGGCTTGGGAAGGCAGCACACAGACTTGTGTTGCAAACAGTAAATGCCCAGCCTGATAATGCGCACATTAATACGGAACCAGCATTGTGTCCAAATACTGTTTTCCAGAACCAAAGAGCGTCGGAAAAAATCCCAGCCTTTGAAGAAAATAAGATCCAATGGGTAAGCCCTCAGAGTCAAATCACTCCAAAGAAGATGAAAAGCCCTCAGAGTCAAAACACTTGGAAGAAAAAGAGAAGCTCTAAGAGGCTAGAAGATTTGAAGAAGAAAAACCCTCTGAGTGTAATCCCTCTGAAGATGAAGAAAAGTAAAACCCCTCGGGGGAAGAAGAAGGAAAACCAAATCCCTCAAACTAAACCCACTAAGAAGCAGAGGCGGGCAATACACCTACGCATGGTGGAAGAGGCGAGAAAGAGAAAAGAGCAGAAAAAAATAAAGATAGCCAAAAAGGCGCAAATCGTTCCCAAAACGCTTGAGCTTCGATCCAGAACGCTTCCTCGATCATCTTCAACAAGATGATAAAATATGATCTTGAAAACAAAGGAAGGAGCTATTCGGATAATGCCTTTATGTGATAAGTTAATTTGTTACAATTAGTTAATTTGTTACACCCAAACAGTTTTGATACTCATTTGTATTTCAGACAAATGTGATTTAGCCATCATTACATATGTATCTTTTGTTCCAGAGGCTACCTAAAGAAGCCAAAGCAGGCATCCACTATACTTGTGTAAGTTAAATCATTTAAATTCCCTGGTTTGAGTTTGTTATAGGTCAACTAGGTATCTTGTTTGAAGAACAATTTGCTATTTATACATTGAGTTTTATGATTATGAACGTATTCAGATACATATCTTTTCTTCCCCTTTTAGACACTAAATTAGTCGGATCGGATGGTATAGTACATATCGTGTTGCTATGGATACAGTAGCTAGGATTTCTCATACATGTGTTTGTCTAAAAAAGTTCGAATAATTAAGGATAGGATTCGAATCCTTACGTGGGATTTAAACAAATAGGTTTGCTTGTCCAAAACAAAATAAGATTTTGCTTTATCGAATAATAGACACGCTCATGTGTTTTGGAAGCAACATGCACAAAAGCTCGTTACAAACACAACCAAAAGGTTCATTAAAAAGAAAACAAAAGCTAACATAGACATATCGATGCAGTAAAGAAGATCAACTCCCAAGTGCATGCATGAGATTGAGAATCTATTTAACACATCACTTGTTACAAGAACATCAGAAGTTTCAACCACGAAGGCAAAAAAACCAGTGAGAGTCGACTCCTTCTGAATGTTGTAATAAGCAAGAGTCCTTCTCCTTCTGTCTTACTCCTCGACCTGCTTACCAGTAAAGATAAGATAAGTCTCTGATGGAACGGAGGGGTACCTTCCTTGTCCTGTATCTTCCTTGATTCCTTTATTGTTTTCGATTTAGGGTAGCGTAAAATACTGAATTAGCTCAGCAGAATTGAGAAGTTTTGGGGTAATTTAACTGCAAAAGGTTAAATTTCTTGAGGAACAGTCAATCATAGGCCTTATACTCAATGAATTTAGATGTTGTGCAAGATTATCCTTTCTTCCTTGTTTTGGTAAGTGTTTTCTTGGCAATTCATCACTCCGGTTGGTCTTGTCACGCCCTGGAACTGATGATATTCATATCGGACAAGGTTGCCAATTTGCTTCTTCAATCCTTCACATTGTCTTCCGCGTGATCTTCCCTTCTCCGGGCAGCAGAAGTCGATCTGTTGCTACCTGCTTTGAAGCTTCTATTATTGGTGGTAAAAGGTTCCCAAGAATTGTAGGATCCTTGTTTGGATAAGATCCGTTGTACAATAGTTATCCGTTGTATGGTACCAAAGTGTTCATCCAAAAATTTGGTTGCGTCTTTCTGCACTTGCCCCATGACATCTCTCGGAGATGACCACTAGAATCATATACAAGCCTCCAATGGTTAAGGTCATTTAATTTTAATGATATTGTATGAGAAAGGGTATATTTTCTTCTTGATTTGCTAGCTTTTGGGGACTTTGAGATGAGATTCAATTCTTAATAAATAGTCGTTAGTATTATAGAAACTAGGACTCAAACCCGACAATGTCGTGGGGGAAGTATTTCGAAAAAAATTAAGTTAAATTAAATTAAAAGTATACGTTATAAATTTATTTGAAGTAATAGATCATAGCTGAGTGATCCTAATAAAATAAATTATGTTTTAAAAGGAGAAAATAATAAGTAGTACAAAAACTACATGAATATTAAATATAAAATGTTTGTAAAAACACAACCATTAAAATAAAAACCAAAAGTACTGTTTATGATAAAGAAAATATTATGTCAAAGAGACAAAACTCTAAAAAAAATTACAGAATAAAAAGTCATACTAAACTGAAGCAATCTAGCCAAAAATATTATTTAATATATTATAAATATAAAATATTTTATAAAGAATTATGATAAAGAGTTGCAACGGTCATAACAATTAATAATATTTATATTATTAGTAAAAAAACTATTATGACAAAAGTGATCTTAAGTGAGTAAATCGAATGAATGGTTGGAACGAGTAAATGTAACTTTTTATATAAAATAACTATAAATATAAAATATGTTTAATTTTTAGTCTAAATATATCAAGTAAAGTTATAGTAAAAATACACATCTTCTAAAAATAAAATACATATCCTACAAAAGCTTAAGATAAATAGACGCAACTGTAAGTTATATATTTTAAACTGTATTAAATATTTCTATATTGCTATAAACATTTTAAAATCTTTACGTAGATTGTAGAATAACATTGGATATTAAATATTAATATTCAAATTATTTTGATTCAACATAAAACAGAAAATATATTTTCACAAAAAATGATTTGTTAATCATTGGAAAAAAGACAAATATATATAGAGTTCATTAGTATTGAATAGACACAACTATTAAAACGAAAAGTAATGGCGAAATAATGTGAATAAAATATCACACAACTCTACAATAAGCTGACACAACTATATAAATTATATATTTTTTTTACAAAAAAATACAACGAAAAATCATAATTGTTATTGACATTTATTAAGATTACTATTATTATATAGATTATTTCTACCACCTAACTGTCGATTAGTCAATCTTCTACTTGAATCACATGTGAGTTATGTTTTGCGCTACTAACTTTCACAAATGTATACGAGGGCCGCGTTGTCATTCAGAAATACTAATCTCCTCATCTGATAAACCAAAATTACATCCAACAAATATAAAATATTAATACAAAAAAAATTATACAAACAAAAATTAGTTGATTTTATCAAATAATACACGACTTTAAATTATTTGACGCAAAAATTTAACAATTTAGTTATTTGTTTACAAAATAGTAAAATAAAAATTCGTGATTATTTAGAAATACAATTTAACGATTTAATCTATGTTAACGAATTTCATATTTTATTTCATAAAATTAACAAAAAATATCTGGAAAAACAATAAAAGTAAAGTTTCATGTCTTTTTTTAAAAAAAAAATCTTTTTTGGTAAATTCATGTTTTTTTCTATATATTTTCCCAAGGAAAAAATGATTGTGCTACGTCAAGTATAGGCAAACATGACCACACATACAAACAAAATAAATGTTTTGTTAGATACACTAACTATTGTAATTACATAAGGACATGCATAAACAAACACATCAGTTATGTGTACAACACCATAACCATCTAGTTCTGATGATTTGTTTACCGAAATCCGGTGTTCACCGGTATCGACCGACATTGACCAATGTTGACCAATATTGACCAAAAAAATTAAAAATTTTATATATTTTTTATAAACAACAAAAGTTAAAAAAAAGTTACATAACTTTACTAAAAGATTCTATAATAAATATTTACTACAAAATAATACAACAAATATACATTTTCCTTTTATAAATTCATCATTTGTATACCCTATTATATTTTATTATGTAGCATGCTATTAAATATTTTTATATAACAAATAATGGTAAATCAAAGTTCAAATATATAGCTGGATGCAATATACTTTGACAAAAAAAAACAATATAACAAATTAGACTCAATTATAAAAAGTCTGTGAACATTTTTAAGCCAAAAGATTCTATGTCTCATCATTTGTTATATACCATATTATATTTGTTATATAAAAAAGGCAACTTTTGTATATAATAAAATTTTACTACAAAGTATTATAACAAATATAATATGGTATATGAAAAATATTCATTTCCCTTTTGTATATAATAAATATTATATGGTATAAAATTAAAAACTAACTTTTGAATTTACAAAAGAAAAATGTCTATTTGTTATACTATTTTGTAGGGAAATTTTATTATATAATCTTTTAGTAAAGTTATGTAATTATTTTGTTAATTTTTGTTGTTTATAGAAACAAAATTTTGGTCAATGCTGGACCACATCGGTCAACGCCGGTCAATACTGGTCAACACCGGATTCCAGTAAAGAAGATATCAGAATTAGATGGTTATGGTGTTGTATTCATAACGCATGTTTGTTTATGCATGTTTGTATGTAATAAAAATAGTTCGTATAGTTAATAAAATATTTATATTTTTTGTATGTTTGGTGATATGTTGACCTATATTTGGTGTAGGTGACAATCATTTTTCCTTCCCAAAAATCTAATGTGGGATGTGTGTTTTAGGCCATAAATGACGACTTAAGTAAGCGGGACGTATTTCCAAAAGAATGAAATCCGCAATAACTACACCAATCATAGTAGTTTACATTTTTTTCAAAATCTAAAAAAGGAAATCCGCTTTTATTTTTTTTATGTATGATAAAATGAAAAATGCACTATGTTGTAGATAACTCCATAAATGGTGCGGGACATCTTAAAATCCGTTTTTCATAATTAATTGATTAATAAAATTTATAATTATACAATAAATAATCATAACTATAAATAACAAAATAAATAATAATAAATTTATATATGTCATAAATAGCAAAAAATATTAATAAATAAATAGTGTTTTTAGTTATACATAAAAATATATGTACATAAAAACTTGAACTTTTAATTTAAATCAATTTTATTTATGAAATATTTTTTTCATTAACAAAAATAGATAACAAATTACAATTATATTAATTATTTTTATAGTTACTAATTTATTCATGAAAATCATTATTATACTATAGAAATATGTGTAATTTATTGTGAACCACAATTATTTTTTTCACCAATCAAATATCATTTTGTACCGTTTATTTGTATAAACCGCAAATGTGTCACAAATATATTTTTCTACTATAAATCACGGTTAAACCATACCGCACTACTAAATTATTTATTCCACATAACCTAATACACGTTCACCATTTTAGACCCTAATTCGCCAAACTTTATTTTCAAGTAAAAAAGTCAAGATGGCGTAACATTAAAATTGAAAAAAATACATAGCTTCTAACGGTGTGCTAGAATATTGTAAAAAAATATAAAGTTTTTTTTTTTTTTCTGTCAATCATAAAGAAAAATATATATATATATATATATATATATATATATATATTTTTCAAAGAGGCGTGATTTTAAAAGCAAATCCGAAGAGAGGAGAGAGAGAGAGAGAGAGAGAGAGAGGCGATTTTGAAATTTCAGATAACGCTGATCTTTTTTACTCTCGCCGGAGTAGTCTCTCTCGCCGCCGCCGTAGACAGTCGGTTCTTCTTCTGCAGACTACAGTTTCCTCCGCCGGTAACTTTTACCTTCCCCGATCTCTCGAATCGGTGTTCGTTTTCTTATACTGAAAATTCGACAAGTCGTCGTATCTATAGCTCTCTAATTTAACTTTTTGTTGCTTCAATGATCACCTAGTTTTTGCGTACTGATAAATCATTCATGTGCTGTCTCCTGTGTGATTGAGATTTTAGTTCTTCAATTTTGTTTTCCTTAGTTTTTCTCTGTAACGTATCTATCTGATTTGTACTCGATCTGAGAGGGATTATCAAATAGCTTATTTCGTCACCAAACGTGTTCAATTTCACTACTTCTATTGTGATTTTTCCAAAGCTAAGCTCATTTTGAAGGTTTTACTCAGTAGTTAGCATTTTGCAGTATCTGATTAAAACGTTTTATTCGAAACTTTGAGTATTGGAGAATACAGCTTGCTGAATTAGCTTATGGTTTTACTTTATTCACTTACCACTTGAATTCTCCTCCATGTTAATTGATGTGTTTTTGTTTTTTGCTTTCAGCTTGTTCAAGATGATTGGATCGTTTCTTACAAGAGGATTGGTGTAAGAGAATCATACTATCCTTATATTTGTTTGCTAAATTTTTACAAGGATGCTGTTGATTTAGCTCTTTCTAAATTTTATACATTTGTTGCAGGATGGTGTTGGGTTATGCTTACCCTGCGTATGAATGCTACAAGACTGTTGAAAAGAATAGGCCGGAAATTGAGCAGCTTCGCTTTTGGTGCCAGTACTGGTATGTATTGTTGTTAATTTGCCTTTTACTTCGTCTCCCGTCTGTAAGGTTGAATGTTTGGTGTTTGTGTGTCAGAAATGACTTACTTACTTTAAGTAACTTATCAATCACAGGATATTGGTTGCTTGCTTGACAGTTTTTGAGAGAGTTGGTGATGCGTTTGTTTCATGGTTGGCATTCTAAACTAAACCTGCTTCATTATCGCTTACTGCAACAATGTTTTTCCTCTGTTTGATGATTGTTTTGTTTTTATTTCTCTCGTCAAGGGTTCCAATGTACAGTGAGGCTAAGTTGGCATTCTTCATATACCTGTGGTATCCTAAAACCAGGGTAAGTGTGTATATATATATGATTCTGAAAAAAAATACATAAAGAGTTTCTTTATGGTGTACATGATTCTTTGTTGATGATTGTTTAGGGTACTACATATGTCTACGAGTCCTTCTTTAGGCCGTATCTCTCACAGCATGAGAATGACATAGACCATAGTTTGTTGGAGCTAAGGACAAGAGCTGGAGATATGGCTGTTATATACTGGCAACGAGTTGCAAGCTATGGCCAGACCAGAATCGTCGAGATTTTGCAGTATGTTGCTGCACAATCAACTCCAAGGCCGCAGCCACCTCAGGTACGTTTAAGAATCTGCAATGAGTATATCAATAATTGCTGCATTTTTTCCTAGAGAATCAGTCAATGCATTGATGATACAATACCTAAGTGAACTCGCATTTAATGATCTGTCATATTCGTATTCGTTTGTGATTCAGAAACGTGGAGGTAGAGCTAATCAAGCTCCTGCTAAGCCTAAGAAAGCCCCTATCCCCCAACCAGAATCTGACGAAGCATCATTACCCTCGTCGTCTAGCTCCTCTTCAAGTGAAAATGAAGGTAGTGAGCCAACCGGTAAAGCAGCAGGCCCTTCAAGACCTAGACCAAAAGTGACATCTGTACCAGTCACAGATACCAAAACTGCTGGTATCACTCAGATAGCACAAAAATCAGTCTCTTACCCGACTGTGACCCCAACCCAATCAACCACCCACGTGGAAATGGAACCAATGCAGATAGAATCAGTGGAGGGAGAAGCAGAATCAGGGAATGAAAATCCGAATCCCGAAGGTCCAAAAGAAACGGTGATGGAGGAGACAATCAGGATGACTCGTGGGAGGTTGAGGAAGACGCGTTCTGAGGAAAGCCGTTGAAAGAAAAAGAAGAAGAAGAAGAAGAAGAAGAAGAAGAAGAAGCAGAAGAGGAAGAAGCTCTGTTTTCAAAAAAAATGTTAATTACTTACATAGCATTTGTCGCTCTTCCCTCTCTCTCTTTCGTGCTTCTAGAATTTGGTTGACATGAACTAACAATTAAGTGGGAATGCTTGTATGAAAAGTAAATTTGTTGGATTCGTTCTTTCATTCAGTTAGTTGCGTTGAAGTGTAAGAGATAACACTCTTGTTTTGTTTGTTTCTCTTGATAACTAATTCGTTAAAATAGGTACAACTACTTGAGAGTAGAAATGAAGCAAGGTCAGTCATAAATTAAGGATAGGAAGCAGTTGAAGTTGGATTGCACCTAAATGCCTAATCATGTAATCAAAGACCCCTATAAAACGAAATTAGAGTGGCTAAAAAGAAGTGGAAGTAGGTGGTTGTTTATAGATGAAATAAGATTTAAGAAAGAAATTGGGCAACCAATCTTGGAGTTATTTTCTAGATTAATGTTTGGTTAAAAAAAAAAAAAAAGATTTAAGAAAGAAATATTATTCTTTTTGTGGAGGTGGTTGATAATAATATTTGTCCACATTGCAAAATATAATCTTTGGAAAACGTCGATGGATAGGAAGCATTTGGTGGCAATTTAAACCTTTTATAACATCTGTTGTTACTAACGCGTGAATATTTGAAGTCGGACTCAGATTTTGGAAAAGCCCCAGAGGTGAACATTTTAAACCATTTGACTAAATGCAATTTGGTAGTTCATGTCGTATGTAGTATCTATGTTGAGTGAATTAGGTAATTAAAAAGGATTGGAGTCGGAGATTTAGTTAGAAAACTAACAAATGCAGAAAAGTGTTAAGAGAAACCGTGCAGTTGGAAAGAAGTTACACCTAGTGATGTCAGATATGAATTTGAGTAGGCTAATCTTATATCGTGAAGAAAGAGGCAAAGCAAAACTTTCGACACTTGTTGTATGTAACGGATTATTATTTCTATTTATCTATTTTATCTTGGAAAATTCATCTATCCAATATTTAGCTATTTACATTGCATAGGAACAGAAATTATTACCCTTATGGTTATAATGGTGCTTTTGGAAATTAAGAAATAATTTCATAAGGGATAGTCCTACTATTGTAATTCAATTCTTCAAGCACAAGCTGAAGTCCATGAGTGGCTATGGAATATTCCATCTAAAAGTGGGAAGGATCACACGGAGACACCACAATCGACCGATCGAAACTGGAAGCGTCCTTCTCTCCCATTTGTTAATGCAACTATGATGCAGGTTTAAATTTACGCAACAGGGTTTCTGGAGAATTAATGGATATTGCGCGTGTAATGGAGCCACAAAATGTTGGGGATCTTCTATACTATACATAAAGCTAATTCACCATTAGAAGGTGAAGCTAAAATATTACTATCATTGATGCAACAAACATGGATTAGGAGCTTCTCCTCAATCTGATACTCATTAACATCATTAATGGTCGTAAGCTAAAATATTACTATCATTGTTAGAATTTTTTCTCTGAAGTTATTTTAGGAAAGTGCGATCGTAAGGGCGATTCTAGGTTTTGTTAAGTTTCTTTCATGCTAGGGTTCGCTTGACGGCCGCTGCCGATGTGCCTTCATGTCGGAGTCGGGTGCGTCGGCTTCCTCTCTGGAAGATGATTCTTCCATTCATAGTAAACAACAATCCTATGCTGCTGTGGTGAATAAGCGTCCTTTGCTTGAGAAACACGATTTTGTTATCAGTTTGGTTGATGGGGTTCCAACGATCGCGGTCCCTGATGCGGTGCTTCAGGACTCTGTGCCTCTCTGAGATGATTTTTTGGTTGGTCGGTTTGCCTCGACGGCTCCTCATGTTGCTAAGATTCACGTCATTGTCAACAAGATTTGGCCGCTTGGTAACAAGGCTCTTCGTATTGATGTCTATGAGAACTCTGCTACTTCGGTTCGTTTCTGTATTCGGGATGAGGTTACGCGGCTTCGTGTTTTACAGCGTGGAATGTGGAATATTGGGGGTGTTCCGATGATGCTGACTAAGTGGTCTCCTCTCCCAGAAGACGCTCAGCGGTGATAACATCAATGCCTTTGTGGGTAACTTTAAAGAACGTTCCTCATTCTCTGTTTTCTTGGGTGGGTCTTGGTTTCTTGACTAGCCCAATTGGTAATCCTATTCGACCTCATCCTGATACAGAGCTCTGTAGCAAGTTTGATGAGGCCAAGGTTTTTGTGGAGGTCAACTCAACGAAATCCTTGCCAAGTTCGTTTTTTTTTCAGTTGAATACGAAGGAGGATGTCACTATTGAGTTTCAGTATCCGTGGCTCCCACCCCATTGTTCTCGTTGTCAAAAGTGGGGGCATTCAAGTGAGGGTTGTGTGACAGCTCCCATGTCTCTGAAACAAACATTAGTTACTGATGTGGAGGAGGGTGAGATTGTTGCTCACACGGTGGCCCAAATGTCTGCTGTTTCTCCTCCCATTGTTCTGGCTCCACAGTCTACTGATAACCCTGCGGGTCCTAGCTCCCCTCTTTCAGCTCATGTTGGCGTCTCCCTTCAAACGGTTGACGAGGATCAAATTGGTTGGTCTGTTATCTCTCCTGGGAAAGGTTGTAAGAGTGTTTAGAAAGCTGTTATTCCACCTGTGGTTGGTCATGACACCCTGTTGGCGTCTCGGTTCTCTGTTCTTGGTGATGCAGGGGAGGGCTCTGAGGAAACTGCAGAGTCTGAGGAGATTCCTAAATCCACTTCTTCGTCGGTTCCCATTGTGGAGACTGTGAAGGGTAGCGGTGTTGGTGTGAAACAAGGTTCAGAGGGTGTCACTGTCTGTGCCTCTCTCCCACGTCAGTCCAAGCTCTTAACCAAGTCATCTTTGGAGTCTCTCTCTCAGCAGACTAGGGGTGGTCCCTCTGGCGTCATTAATGTCCGGTTTTTTCTGGAACATGCGAGGTTTCAATAAATCTAAAAAACATTCTGTTGTTCGTGATTGGGTGCAAGCTGAATCCCTTTAGTTTGGATGCTTGTTGGAAACGCGTGTCCAGGAAAATAAGGCCTCTCGAATCATTTCTTCAGTGTTTCGGGACTGGTCTTCTATCACAAATTATGAATTCAATCGTCTTGGGAGAAGTTGGGTGGTTTGGAAGGAGGATGTGCGAGTTACTCCTGTTTTTAAGAGTGGACAGGTAGTTACTTGTTCTATTCTCATGCTGGGGATACTCTAAAGTTTTTTGTTTCTTTTGTCTATGCGTCGAACCATGCTGACGAAAGAAAGGAGCTGTGGTCCAATCTTAAGTGTCACTATGACTCTCCATTGTTTGCCAATAAACCTTGGTTAGTTGTCGGTGATTTTAATGAAACTCTTGATAGTGAGGAGAATTCTAATTTTGAAGATTCCCCTACTGTCACGATTGGTATGAGGGATTTTCAAGATGTGGTTCAACATTGTGCTTTATCATACATGAATTATCATGGTCCTATGTTTACCAGGGGTAACAAGAGGGATGTTGGTTCTGTCTGTAAAAAGTTGGATAGCGTTTTCGTCAGTGAGGCTTGGAGTCGCAGTTTTGCTGATGCTTATGGTGTGTTTGACTCGGGTGGTGTTTTTGATCACCTTCGTTGTAGGTTTACTGTGGGAACTCAAATCATGAAACCAAGAGGGCCTTTCAAGTTCTCTAATGTTCTTCTGTCCTTCCCGGACTTTCAGTCCACAGTGCAATCCTTTTGGGATACTACTGACAGTCTTTTCCATTCCACCTCTGCAAAGTTTCGTTTTGCTAAAAAGCTTAAGGCTCTCAAACCTTTCTTGCGTTCATTGGGTCGGCAGAAACTGAGCAAGTTCACTGAGCAAGAGGAAGAGGCTCATAAGGTTCTTTGCGATTGTCAAACCGCCACTCTCTCCAACCTAACATCGGTATCTTTAGCGGCTGAAGCTGAGGCTTTCCAACTTTGGGATCATGTCTCTGACCTTGAGGAGAATTTTCTACATCAACGATTCAAGCTTCATTGGATGTTAGTTGGTGACAAAAATAACAGATATTTTCACTCTGCTGTTAAGTCTAGACAGGCGTTAAATGCAATAAGGGAGATAACCTGCTCTGATGGTACGGTTGCAAAATCTCAATCTGAGATTAAATAGGAGGCGATGAGATTTTTTGAGGATTTTCTCACGCATACACTGTCTGATTTTGTTGGTCTTAGTGTTGCTCAGCTAGAGCAGTTGGTTCCATTTCGTTGTTTTGATACTGATAACATTGGTTTGTTGCGGATGGTTTCAGCGGAGGAATCCGCACCACTCTGTTTAAAATGGCAGGGAGTAAGGCTCCTGGTCCAGACGGCTACACTGTCGAATTTTTTAAGCAAACTTGGCCAATCTTGGGAAATGATTTTACAGTTGCTGTTCAATCTTTTTTCCTCAAGGAGTTCCTCCCTAAAGGGGTCAATTCAACAATATTAGCTCTCATTCCTAAGAAGGCAGATTCAAAGGAAATGATGGACTATCGCCCCATATCTTGATGTAACGTGCTTTACAAGGTTGTTTCAAAGATCATTGCAACCGTTTGAAGGCTATTCTACCATCCTTTATTGCTCCTAATCAGTCTGCTTTTATTAAAGATCGACTTTTGATGGAGAACTTGCTGTTAGCTTCGGAACTGGTTAAGGATTATCATAAAGAATCTATCTCCTCTCGTTGTATGATGAAGATTGATATTTCCAAGGCTTTTGACTCAGTTCAGTGGCCTTTTTTGCTCAACATCCTCAAGGCCATCAATCTTCCTGCTGCTTTTATTCATTGGATCGAGCTTTGCATTGGGTCTGCTTCTTTCTCAGTTCAGGTTAATGGGGAGTTAGCTGGCTATTTTCAAAGTAACAGGGGGTTGCGTCAAGGTTGCTCTCTGTCTCCTTATCTCTTTGTTATTTGCATGAATGTCCTGTCTCTCATGCTTGACAAAACAGCAGTTGATCGTCGCTTTGGTTATCATCCTCAGTGTAAGGCCCTCGGTCTTACCCATCTTTGTTTCGCCGATGACATTTTAGTCTTTACCGATGGGAGTGCTCGCTCAGTCGCCGAAACTTTGGCTGTGTTTGATCAGTTTGCGGCTGCCTCTGGTCTTAAAATCAGTCTAGAGAAGTCTACTCTTTTCATGGCTGGTTCAACGCCACAGCAACAGCAAGAAATCCTTCAACATTTTCATTTTGCGGTTGGCTCTCTTCCTGTCCGCTATTTGGGTCTCCCGCTACTTACCAGGTCAATGAAAAGAGCTGATTATTTGCCTCTCCTTGAACGCATTCGCCTCCGTATAACTTTCTGGATGGGTCGTTTCCTGTCCTTTGCGGGTCGTCTTCAGTTGATCAAGTCTGTGCTCTCTAGCCTTACAAACTTCTGGCTCTCTGCTTTCTGTCTGCCAAAGAAATGTTTGAAAGAGATTGATAGCTTATTCTCAGCCTTCTTGTGGTCAGGCCCGGATCTAAACTCCAAAAAAGCTAAGGTTTCTTGGGTTGACGTGTGTAAGCCGACAAATGAGGGAGGTTTGGGTCTTCGACGTCTGTTTGATACAAAAACAGTTAGTATTTTGAAACTTGTATGGTGTTTGGTCTCTACTGGATCCTCTATGTGGGTCTGTTGGGTTCGTCACAACCTCATCCGAGCTGATTCTTTCTGGTCTGTTCGTCATACGAGTGTTAGTGGCTCCAAGATGTGGAGAAAATTCTAAAGTTTTGAAACTTGGCTAGATCTTTTCATAAAGTCAAGGTGACATTCGGGATTGATACTTCATTCTGGTTTGATGTTTGGTGTCCTCTTCGGCAACTATTTGCATTGTTTGGAGCTTGAGGTTGTATTGACATGGCAGACGTTTGCATCAGACAGAGCTACTGAACCAGCTCGAGGATGAGTTGCACTGTCTCCGCCTCTCAGTGCAATCCCTTGGGTGTGAACGACCTCTTTGACAACATAAGAATGGCTCCTACAAGTCTAAGTTCTCCACATCATATACCTGGCACTTGGTTCGATAGCAACATCCTCCTTGTGCTTGGGCTCCAAGAGTTTGGTTCTCTCACTCAACACCAAAATACTACTTCGTCTCTTGGCTTGCTTTTCAAAATAGACTCTCGACGGGTGATAAATTAGTTCAATGGAATGCTGATTCGAATGGTGATTGTGTTCTCTGCCAGGGCCATCAGGAAACTCGAAATCACCTTTTCTTCTCTTGCTCCTACTCTTCTCAGGTTTAGTCTGCCTTGACTAGTGCTGCGCTAGATACCAGGTTCACCACACATTGGGATCAGTTGGCCACTGATAATAGGTTTTTCACCCATGGTATCAATTCCCTATGCAGTTGTAGTACAAAGGGTTATCAATCCAAATGGTTGTTATGCTAGACGATGAGATATGATCAGAACTATGCAAGTCAAGCCAAGCAATAATGGGGTTTGAACTAACAATCCTAAAATAATTAAAAGAAAATAAATAAACAAGAACCACACGACCTAAATACTCGATGCAAGCATTCGAGTACAGGATCAGGTGAAGTGATCGGGTTAAGTAAATGAATATGAACAGCTCGAGGATATACTCGAAGATGGTGATCATGTACCAGCTCGGGTATAGGGTCGAATAGATGCGAAAGCTCCTGAGGATGGGGTAATTGACTCCTAAGTGTTCCTGACCAGTATGGATGTCCTACATGCCTCAAGCAAATATTCCCTACACAATGAATCTCTAAAATCTTGTTAAAACACTCTCGTGATAGAAACAATCAACCTTGATCACTCCGCTACCCAACTCTCGTTTGAGAAACATGACCAATCATGCAATACAAACCGATTCATTATTGGCAATAAACTCCTTACACATCTAATCTCTTAGGCTAAGTGTGTAAATCTCTAGCATTGATTGATTCAAGCATTTCATCTACATCTCTCGATGGTAAAACAGCCTAGAATCTAATCTCAACCTCTCGGTCTGAAACTAGCATTAAGAACATCAACCTAGAAAGGAATTTCTATAAAATAAACAATCAACCTAAGACATCCTAACCGATCAAGAACACATATTTGTCTATCCCATCCCTAGAAACTTTGTTTCAGTTTAATTTTAGAAATCGCTAGGCGCTAGTCAGGCGGTTGGGGTGGGCCTAGCGCCTAGCGAGAAAATCGGAGATTAAACGGGGATTAATCGGGGACTAGTTTTAAGGTTATTTTATTAAATTAATAATAAAATAGAAATATATAGTATTAAATATATGTATAATTCTGTTTATGTTAACATAAAAATATCAAATAAAATATAAAACTATAATATTATTTTTAAAATTACGGTAAACACATAAAAACGTAATTTTAGAAGAAAATGAATGATTTTCATTAAAAGTTTGTACATAAGTTATTGTAAAACATCATAAACTCTTAGTTTAAATGTCTAAATAACAAAAAAATACATATTTGATTTATATTTGTCTATGTAAATAATCATTATATACAAAATTAAGTGGTAAGTAATCAGATTAGACGAGTTATAATCACTTAGACAAATATAATTGGATAATCGATGCTAGGCGGGGATTATTCATTAATCGAGGCGGAGAGGGTGGGCCTAATGATTTTACGGGGCGTAATCGGTGCTAGGCGGAGATTTTTAAAATATCAAATCTCATTGCAGAAAACATATAAACACATATAAACGAAAATTGCATTGTATTGAAAATAGAAATAGAGTAGAAGAGTACATAATCGAAATCTAGAAGAATAGCAAAAAGAAAATGAAAATAAATCCTAACAAAGTGGAAAAAGAGTTTGGATTGCTCAGTTTCTCTCCCAGAAGCTCTCGCTCTCTATTCTCATGGTCTGCGGCGTCCCCCAGCGAGAGGAAGAAGAGGGAGGTTTATATATGGAAACCCTTTTAACCTAGCTTCCCAGTCCTGCCCGAGGGTCTGCTCGAGGTGCACGAGGATGAGGTCGGGTTACTCCTCGGATACGTCTTTGGGTTGTTCTTCCTGTTCTTGGATCGTCTTCGATCGGGTTGGGGTTCGGGCTGTTCTTCCTGCTCAATAGCTCCTTCTGGTACATGCTCGGATTTGACCTTGTTTCTCTCCATTTTAGGCTCTTAAGCACCTGTTTTCATCCAAAATGTGCAAATGCAAGAATGCAACACCCTAAATGGCCTAAATGTGAACTCATACAGTTAATGACCTAAAAATGCTAAGGTTAGGGTATATGTAATGCAAAATATGGACAAAAAAGGATGCTTAAAAAATGTAAATTAGAGAGTTATCAGCCACCCTGCTCCTTGACTCCTCCATCCCTCGGCTCCATTGTTTTATCCTCCGTTATGTCTTTCAAACCTCACTACACTGCATTTGGCGGGAACGGAATGCTAGACGACATGGTGAAGCTCCGACTCCACCCTCCTGTCTCCTCCGTTTCATTGACAAAACTATCCGTAATTGACTGCTCACCTTGGTGACTGTTCCTGGCTACGAGAATGGTCTCCAGTTCTGATTTCAAACCCACCCCATCTAAGCTGTTTTTAATACTTTATGTTTTACCTCTCTTTCTATTCTCAGATAAAATATTAAGTTGTACAACAGTCTTTTCTGGTGAATATAATTCATACAAAAAAAAACATCATTATGGTCGTGGTGAGGACGATGCTTCACTTGATGGGACCTATACCAAAATATTATATTATGATCTACAATATTTCTTCAACTCAATTTGTATTTTCTAAACGCCATTGTAATAAGGCTGCTCATTTACTAGTTTTAGCATGGGGTCGAAATATAACTTTGAAAATCAAATTTGATAGAAATATATATATATATATATATATATTGTGAAATATACATATTCTAATTAAATTAGAAGTTTTTGCTTTGTTGAAGAAAGAAAATTAGAAAATATTTGAAATATATTTTATTTTTAGTTTTATGTGATATGACAATATGTAAAACATACAAAAGCACTAAATATTAGAGATAATTCAGAAAAAGAAAGATTTGATTTTCTTTCTATATTTATGTTAATTAAAACATACAAAAATATACAAAAATATGTTTGTCCAAAAAACAAAAAAAAAAACATACAAAAATATATCTTTTAGAAATGGGCTAGTAAAATATTGAAAGAAAATTAAACAAAAACAAATAGATTTAGGGAGATTCTCAAAATAGCACCAACATAAGTTTTTATTCCAAACTTAGCACAACATCTCTGAAATTCCAAAAATAACACTAATTAATTTTTCAATAAAATCCTAAATTCAAAATACTAAACCCTATCCCTCAAAACTATACCCTAAATGTGAAATTGAGAACCCAAACCTAAAAAAAAAATTTAAAAATTAATTTTAAATATTTTAATGTGTTAAATAGTGCTATTTTTGGAAATTTATGGAATGTGTGATATAATTGTCCATAAAACTTATTTTAGTGCTATTTTAGGGTATTTCTCATAGATTTATGGGTTTTAGGCTAAATAAATTATTTTTTATGGGTTCATTATAAGAAATTTTATTAAAAACTGGTAAATTTACACTATAATGAGGGGTCAACTGACCCCATACTCTCTCACTTGGGTCCCCCTTGGTTCAGATTGTTATTTCTTTTCAGATAGTTTTATCCCATCTGGATAATTTGCTGAACATTTGTACTATGATTTTATAAATTCATAATATAATACCATTGAGTTGAAAAGAAGAAATTCATTTTAAAATAATAAACAAAATGTTTGACATAACGCCTCCTAATTTTTCTGATATAATATTTTTAGCACCTATCTATTAAGATGAAGTGCATATAATTAAAATCCAATTTATTATAATGAAATAACTATACTGAAATATTTTCCTCCAATCTAAACCAAAAATTACGAGATTAAACCAAAAATTATTTAGTATCTATATATATAAAGTGCAGTTTCCTCACTCCTGGTGCTGCCACCTCAACATACCTCTCTTTTAAATAAGCCCATATTTTCGACATTACCCACTATGTAGTTAATATTTATTTCTATCACATTTTTGTAAAAGCCCAATTCATTATCCACTAAGCGATGTTTTTTTGGCCAGCGGAATAAAACTCCTCTCCACGATACTCCACAGCGCCGTCGTCCGTTGTGGACCTGAAGCGTCCCTGCCTTTCTCATTCTTTCATCCTGGCTCACCTAATGGTTATCTTTGAAATAAATGTTCTCCACTCCTCCACACCCTTTCGCTGTCTTCCCTCTCTTCAATCTTCATTGTAACGTTTTTCTCTATTACTGTAATTCATCCCGTTCAATGCTCGCTCTTTCAATTCAAGACCCACTACTCTATCTTTAAATGGTGTAAGTCCTGTATAATGTTTCCTCCTCCAATTTCATGCTCCATATATATTTTTCTTTGTCTCTTTGATTTCTCCTCACTAAAATGGATTTCGCTGTCATTTCATTCGAAAATCTCAAAGTTGGGCGCCTTCACCAACAGACCGTCGGAAGAATGCTTCGTCACTGGCCTGCTCGCAATGTCAAAAAAGGTGGCCAACTCATGGGCGTCGACTTCCTACTCATTGATGAGAAGGTTGTTTCCATCTTAACTAGACTTTTCATTTATTCGTTTTTTACAACTCTATCTAATTTGAAGTTTTTTTGTGTCATCCAAGGGTCGATCAATGTGACCCACCTTTCAAAATTTGAAAACTCGCTACGTGATGAGGCAATATATATTGTGTCTGACTTTGAAGTCACAAGAAACAACTCCCATTTTAAGCTAATTGATTCCCCCTTTTCAATACGCTTCACACCAACCACTGTTTTTGATCAGACTGAAGAGTCTTTTGGTATCATCCTGGAAGAGTTTTTCAGGTTTTGGACTCATGACCAATTGGTTTCTCTTGCCAACACCAATACAGATCTTCGAGGTGTGTTGATTTTTTCCACTCTTTCAATATTCCCCTGTTTCTATATTTACTCTATCTCTCAAAATTATAACTTACATAATCGACCTTTCATAAGTTGTCTTCTTCTCACATTCGAAAACCCTATCTTCTCCAGAAAATTATTCTAATAATTTTAGTATTTTAAGCGTTAAGGTTTCGTCCTCATGATTGTTTTTGCTCTCACATTAGATGTAATGAGCGAAGTCTGTTCCAGCAAAGCATATCGAAATGGAATGACACAACCTTGGAGAGGATGTTAGTGCACCTCGGTCACGAAAGGTCAGTTTCCACCGACTTCGATCTCTTTAGTTCACTGATGTATTTGGTTCTTTTAATTCCCCTTCTTCATTACTTTCATCACATGGTTTATTTTATTACAGTGGGGAGAAAGTGCCATTGACGATCATGCGTCCTCATTGGAGAAGGTTTTCAGCGAGAAAGACGGAGGGACTAACATATTGTTAGCTATAAATATAAACCAAAAGTTATTTGGAGGTGAATCACTTGATTAACTTCATTCATTAACACTTTACTTTATGCCATCTTAACTTCGCATGACAACTTACCTAACGTTTCTCCACAGGTGAACTCTACCTCAATGCCACGTCTGGGACCAAATTTTATTCAGACAGAGATTTAGCAACAACTCAACAGTTTTCTGATAGGTAATGAAAAGGTTTTGCCTAAATTGTTTACATTTAGTCATTCATACTATGTTTTTTAATCCCTTAACCATACTTACCTAAATGACTAAACATGCTAAAGGGGAAAGCAAAAGCAGGAGCCAACTCAATTTCACCAACCGATCTCAAGAAAAAAGTCTCCAAGTATTACGAAGAATAGGACATAGATATATGTAGAGAGGTCTTTACCTTCAAAATCAAAAAGAATAACCAAATCAAAGCAAGGCAACACAAGCAACACTTTCATAGAATCAAGGAAACACAACTAGAAATCATTTAAAAGTATTTGGCAGCACTTCACAAATCCATCACAAAAGACAAAGAAGCAAAGAGATGAACACACCTTTAATAAACTAAAGAGATTCAGAAATACGAATGCCACAATCAGATAACCGTAACACTAAATTATATGAAAAAGAAACCGAGCCAACAAAAAAACAACCCTGACTGTATAAAATTACAGCAAGATGAACAAGAAATTTATTTTTTCCCAAAACACAACTCACATCAAATCGAAAAAATCACTCAGAGGACAAACGGAAAAAAAAATTACAACTAAAAACACAAAACAACTCACAACTTAATTAGGAACTCTAAGGAAGCCAACACATTTTCATATAAAAAAATTTGCAACCCAATTCACATTTACCTTTAACGAAATCAACAGGGGGATAACCGAATATCCCCTACGGATGCGAAGCGAGCAGGAAATCAACCAATTACGCAAACCCCAAAAAGAAAAAAGAAAAATATTCAAGGGAAAACGAATACGAAAGGGATGACTGGAAAAACGATTACGAGCATCAAAGAGATAAATTCAATCCTCATAGTGTCCTCTAGATCGCAAACATTGCTCTTCTCTTATCCGTTCACGTGGACATCAAATTTTGAAAAAGAACAAATCCATTTCCAACTCAATAACATACAAATAATGACCCAGTAGACCAACACATTATAAGCCTTAAAGATAAATTGGGCCCGAGTGAAACAAACAAAAATAGCCCCAAAAAAAAGAAATGTAAGTTATTGATTTTATTTATTTTTCTTAATAAAATCTACAACGTTTTTCACTCCAAACATTAAAACATTGACAAAAATAACTACTCCAACAGTTTACAAAATACATATGAAAATATTAAATAACAATTCAACCAAAAAATGACAAATAATAATAAATTTATCACAACTATTAACTACAGCAAAACAACAACTTCATCTACACAATGTTAACTTCTAATTATAATTTTTTTTTAAAGCATTAAAAAACACACAAGATGATATCAATTTTTTAAAAAATAAACAGCAAACTAAATTATACTTACTGCAAAACCTATTTTTATAAAAAAATATCCAACAAATCAACATATCCAACCAAAATCAAATACAAAAACAAACGTAAATATGAATTTATGTAACCAAAATAAATAATATACACAACAAAACTTGGAATATACTTTAATCTAACTACCGCGCGTAGCGCGGATCACTTGCTAGTATATATATATATATAGTAAACATTCAAACATTCGCTTTTCCCATAATCAATTAGCAGTACAACAGAATGATAGCAAAAACTGAAAGAAGTTGACTTCATGAATCATCATGATGAAAAATAATCCCAACGTTTATATCCTTCTGTTGATTAATAATTAATGCTTCGTTTCATACTATATTCTAGACGTGGCAAAGTTTTTGGCAGAACTTAAATTGAAGCCCACATGATTTTGATTTACAAATTAAAGTTAAACAAGGCTGGTTGCACAAAATTGAATAAGTTAAATATATTAAAAGTGCAAATGGTTGCACAATTAAAGAAGTTGAAGAAACATTATCAACAAATTTTCACCATTTTAGTTGAAGTGGTTAAAATTTTTTAAAATCCATTAAACTTAAAAAGTTGAAAAAGTAAACAAGTTAAAAAATAGATAAAGTGTTCAACTTGTTCATCCACATTTCTGGAGATGAATAAGCTAAATCAATATCATTCAACTTAATTTTATTCAATTTTGTGCAACCATTTTATTCAACTCACTATTCCTCTAAATACATCAAATTCCCAAATTGGTCATGAAAATTGATTCTCGACCTTCTAGCTTCCTGCATAATTTTAAATGATGACAACCCTATTAGAGTCTCAAGTATCACAACTGTCATTCATAACAAGCTTTTACATCAACAAAATATTCAAAGCAGAGAATTTCATGATATATGCAAAATCTTACAAGAATTGGAGCGATGTGATGCCCGTTAGAACTTGTGGGAATGAGCCCATTTCTTTGGAATTGAACCAGTAAGACAGTTGCGGTCAAGGATCCTTCACCACTTGGTATACATGTAACTTTTTGGGAAAGTAGATAAAATCTAAAATTATATACTCTTTTATAAATATATATATATATATATAAAAGTATTTAATAATTTAAAAATTGTCGTAGGTTGTTGTGTTTTACACTTGAGAGATTTCAAAAGAAATATTCTATCAAAATAAGAGGAAAATCATAAAGATTAAATTCGAAGAAAAATCATGAATAATATAAGCAAACATAAGCAATATATAAGCAAAAGTTAAGAAAAATATATAAAAATGACCCAAAGACAGAGTTGTATACTGTATATGTTCAAATTTGAATAACCAAAACAAAAGTAGATGCATATTAATCATAAACTACACAAAATTTGTATACGTCAAGTTATTTACTAGAAAATGTTGGAATCTGTGACTGTAGACTTATAACCATAAGTTATTTTAGTTTTATAGTTGATATTAAAAACGCTTCGTTGAGTCAAAATGAGCTAATCATCCTTGTTAATTGATTTTAGTTACAATTCATATCATTATATATTTTATCAAAAGTTATTTTTAAACAATTTGTTATTTCTCAAATTTAATAACGTGACTTATTTTTCTAACATACTTTAAAAAACATTTCAAAACTAACATAGAAAACCATATGTCTTATTTAATTAATAAAAATAGTAGAAAACCATATGTCTTATTTAACTAAATACATTATTCAAAATACAAAATGATTATAATTTATACTTTATTTGATTGTCCTGTGGCCAGATAGGCTTATGCTCTAGCTAATGTTTCGCTGGCAATTGTTGGGTTCGCTGGTCGTAATTTGGAGAAGAACTGGGAACATTTGTTGAGTTTATGAAGAGATACGTTATGTCATCCCATGGCTGCAATGGGGTATATAGAAGTGGTGGAACAACTTTGTCTTCAAGGAGAAACAAGGGGATGTAAGGGAGTTGGTGGCTAAAGCTTATCAGGATTCATCTCAATGGATAGCATCCAACCTCTTTCTTTAAATTTGGATAAGCAGTTGCAAATGAAAAAGTCTACTTTGGAGGTGAAATGTAGGAAGCTGGTAGTGGGTATTGTAGTGTAATGTTGGTTCATCATGGTGTAACAAGTCTTCCCTGTCTGGTGGTCCATGGATTGTAAGAGATGATCAGGGAGAGGTTCTATATCATGCTAGAGATGTCTTTCAGCCTACAGATTCTAAGGTGCTAACGACTTTATGTTGTACTTGGACGCTGGAGGCGGTAAGGACATTACATGTTACTCGGGTGGAAGTTGCTATTGACAATGATACAGTTGCTGCAGTAATCAATAATCCTAGGGAGTGGCTAAGGTACAGTTTCATATTGTGAGACATTCATACTGTAATATCAGAGTTTTCCGACTAGGAGTGCCATAAGATGCGGGTTCGACGAATAAGGTGGCCACTGTTATTGCGAAAAGTGTCACGAGAGAAGGAAGATTTCAGTCTTATTTAGCACTTGGAGGACCTTCTTGGCTTAATGATTGTAACGCCCCAACCACCATCTCTTAGTGGGCCCCATGTCTACTCCAGGTCCATGGGCTCACCTTCCTTTTAGGCCTCACGTCCTCTCACTAGGCCCATAAGCCCTTCCATATCTGACGGTCGGTTTGCTACGTCCGAGAGGCTTAAAAGACTTGTTTACTGTCCCTACAAATAACCACTTGATCTTTCCCTGTGTTTTTTTCTTACTCGCACAGTTCCGACAATCAGTTCCCAGAAGGTCACGCATTCTAAAACTACTCCAGCTCAAGCGCGCTTAACTCTGGATTTCTCTCAGGATCCTTGACCAAAAAGATAATTGCACTTCGGTGACATAAGTGACCAAATCAATTCTTTGAAGCCTCTCCGGAAATCAGGGTGTTATAATTCTTGCGCATCAAGACCATTACCCCGATGGTGTGATCCCTGTTGACTCTACATTCGTCTGGGTTCGGCTCTGATACTAAACTCACAAGTAAATGAGCGCTTTTTTTTCAGCAGTTTACGTTAACAAGAGCAAACTTGGTATTGGTATTTGAAGCAAAAGAAGCAGAATCGTTAGGGTTTGGGAGGAGACGGTTTTGACGTATCAAATTGTTGTTAAAGGTAACAAAATATAATAGAGTTAAACCCAAGTCTTTCATCGTGATTCTCCTTATTACAGAAGTGGATTTTGACTTAATCTCTGTGAGTTATTGGCAGTTTCGTGCGATACGTTCTCTCAATCGCGAATTGAGACCAGCGGGTGTTGGAGGCTTGATTTCGGGTTCTTCTGAGATTTGATCGTTATGATATTTTGTTGGAAGCTTCAGGATTTCTAGACTGTATTTTTCACTGGAGGGATGGAAAGTTAAGAGTTTCTTTTTGTTCTGTGGGTTTCATCTTTGAGATGGTTGTTTCTGTTTTCCTTGCAGTTCAGATTCAAGGGTGGTTTGTTGTCTCTTTTGGTTGTAGGAGCGACTATGACTGTTGCTGGAAAGTGGAGAGCCTCTCTTTTGAGTTATATTTGTTATTCCTTAATCACCTTGTTGAGGTGAGTGCATGACCATGAGCTTATCTAAGCGATTGGATTGTATGACTAATTTTGTGTGATGATGTGTAGGTGTGGTGAATGTGTTATTGGGTGTTCTATTTAATGGTTGTTTGTTATGTTTTACTTGTGATTGTACTCTTTATTTGCTTGTGTGTATAGCTCGTAGATGGCAGAATCGCCTCACTAAGTATTTTTGGTAATACTCACGCATCTCATTGTGTTTGTGGTGCAGGTAAAGACAAAATATGACCGTGGGATCATGACAATGAAGAAGAGGATGTTCTAGTTAGGGGCTTAGTTGGTATGCTTTGGTTTTTGCTAGATTGCTAGAATTGGAATGTTGATGTTAGAACTATAGTTTAAGTTGCTAACTATTGGTTTATGATTGTGGTTAATTCTTGATTTATTATTGGTGTTTTCTGCTGCTTATTTTTGTGATTTGACTTTATGAATATTTAAATAAATATTTTGGGTTCTTTATTTATTATATATTATTTAGAAAAAACTGATCGGGTCGTTTCAATGATCAACTGAGGGCTGAAGTTGTTTAAGTGTGTTTCTTTGGATTTTTAGTTTTGCTTTGATTTTGTTGTTGTTCCCAATTTTATATGGTTTCTGTCAGTTGACAAAAAAAGAGAATATGTTTTTCATACCAATTTATATATTATAATTGTTGAATATTATATTAATATACTAGGAGATATTTATATATTGTTAAATACTTATATATTTCAGTCGTTAAAATATCAATTTATAAAAGCATAAGAATATGAAAGTATATTAAGATATTTCGTGATTAATTATACTGGGTTTTCTCTCTCTTCACTCTCTCAATTTTTCAGAGAGATAAAGCGATGGGTAAAATTTTCCGATTGTCCAGCACCGTTTTCATTTTCACGGTGGCGTATGGCTGGCTTCCTTTCCGACATCGGTGGTGATGTTCACACCATTGGTCGGCTTGCTTCTGGCACTTGTTGGCTCTTTCCGCAACGGTGGCTGGCGTTCCTTCCGACATCGGTGGTGTCGTTCACACCATTAGTTGGCTCACTTCCAGCACGGTCGGCTCTTTCAGCGACGGTGGCTGGCTTAGCTTTATTTTTTTCCTGTCTTTTTCGTTTGGGTTTGAATAGTCTCTGTGATTCATGAGTTGTTGTTATCGATTTCGATAGCTTTCTTCTCGTTTAAGTTGCAGATCCTTGAGCGTCTAGGTTTATGGTGTAGATCTAATTCCTTGAAGATTGAAAAGTTATAGACTGAAGACAAAGATTAAGAAGTTTGACTTTAGATGGAGTCATATTCTCAGCAAATTGGAATTTGCCTTGTTCTTTGGACGTAGGTTGAGATTTCATTGTAATTTTCCGACGATTTCGGCCGGATTTGAAGTTTTCCGGTGTCATTTCCCTCTTTCGGTGATCAGAGCTCTTCGCAAGAGACCTCGAGTTCCTCTTCGACATGTGAAGCAACCAGACCCATTTTTTTTTTAATAACAATATACAATTAAACATCCCATACTACTTAATTAAACCATCCAAAACCACATTTCATCATTAAACCAACAACAACCAATATCATGCACAATGGAAACATATAATATTAATCAACTCAAATACCAAATATCAATACAATAACTTTATTAACCGATCTATCCAACAACCTAGCATAATGCTATCCAAGATTCCAATAACATAACCATACATAAGCATCAATACACAAACGAGACCCTAGACCATCCTCCTCCCCATCGCCATGATTCCACGTCACATACCTGCACACCACAAACAACAATTGAGATGCGGAAGTATTATCACAAATACTTAGTGAGACAATCCTCCCATCTATTGGGGTATACACACAAGCAACTGAGAAACCAATGTTTAACAGATAACAACCAAACACAAACAAACCAGGAGGAACAAACATCAGACGCAGCTGACAAGATTGGTGTCGACAGACACTGCCTCAGTGTGGATCGACACTCCTCCTTGGTGTCGACCTACACCTACTTGTTGTCGATCGACACCAAAGTACAGATCGTTCTACTCAAAGCTGAAATTCACAAAACCGCTTCCCGAATCCTCCAAAACTCATGGAAACCAACAACCAACCACAAAAACACAAGAAAACAACACAAACAGCCACAAAATAAGCAAAACAAAGAATTTCTAGGCTTAGATCAGCCATGGTCATGAACTCACCTCTTTTGCAGGAAGATCTTGGCTCAAAAACGATGAATCCAACACCTTAAGAAGCTTCTCTTTCGTTCCGAGCAACATATCTCACCAAAACAGTCAAGAAAAGACTCAAAAACCTTTAAACTCACAAACTCTATTTCTCCCTCTGTTCTTTCTGCAAACAGCGACAAAAAACACAAAAACCCTCGACTTGGGTCGCTTTAAATACATGGTTTGGAGATTCCACTTAAACCAAACCATTCCAAAATCGACAATTAGAACAATCTAATCGAACCAGAAATTGCTAATGTCGATCGACACTACCCTTGGTGTTGATCGACACCCATCCCCAAAATCCATAATTTTGGTTCACGGATGTTACAACATGTGCCACCTGGGCAAGTTAATGAGGATCAACCTATAAGCATATTAGGAGGAAACCGTTCACTTCCTCTTCACGCTGCGATTACACTTTTTCGAAAACCACCCGAAGCTACTACCCGATAGAGGGATCAGGTTCATTACTTTCTCAGTACGCAACATGGAGTATCAGCTCACCTTCAAAGAAATGGAGGAGCTGTACGATTTCATAGTTGTTCATGGGGAAACCATGGAGGTAGACAAGCAGAAGATGAAGTCCCTATGGCTGACAATAGGCGACAAGCTTCCCTACAAGTCCACATGCTCCAAATCCACTCAGATTAAGAGCACCGTCCTAAGGTATTTCCACAAATCCCTAACTTGCACTTTATGCGCTACGAAGGAAACAGGGAATGTGAATGATTATGAGCTACAATTGTTAGACATAGCCCTGTGTAGAGTTCTGGATAGTACTAGGGATGGTAGACAGATTCGGCGATGTGGCGAACACTAGCATGGTCTTTGTTTTGCTCGACCAGTTTCTTTACTTGAAGGCTTGGGCCATTAAAACCAAGAGGCGAGAAGGATTTGGAGAGATCTCTATAGGAGGGTTAGTTACACCAATCCTAGTGGCTTTCGATGTACCTCTCAAGGGAGTTATGCATGATCCGAGGTGGTTAGATGTCGAGTACATCACGGTGGCGAGATTCCTGCCTTATGAATAGCCAAATGATAGGTTGCTCTTCAAGTTCGTACACGCCACGACTGGAGCCACTCAGTTGATCTTGCCCAATGTCGCAACCACCAAGATTCGGCTAGGTGAGAACATAGACTTCACACTCCCATTAGAGGCGTTGTATAATCCAGAGGGAGAATCTGAGGCTAAAGATAGAGAACCGGGAAGACAAGGGCAGGGAGAAGACTCAGAGGGTTATGATTTTGAGGAGTAAGTTGGCTCCAAAAACCAGCCAGTAGGGGTGAGAGAAGCACAACGATGAATCGACTGGTTGAAGAGGATGAAGAAGTTCTTGGCAAGGAAAGTCAAGGACCTTACCGGGACAGTCAAGGTAATGGGAGGCCAGATCAGAGAGCTTCAAGAAAAGGCAAGCTGTGCCTCAGCTCCTACTCCTGCTTACACAACAACATGGATGGAGAGGAGCGGACCAATCGGTGGAGTATGCAGTTTAGCACCTGAAGAACCTCATAGGGCTTCGTCATACGAGCCATGTGTAGAGGACCATGACACCAGACCTGATAGATCACGTAGGAGCCACTCAGATGCCTATCTGACACCTCAATGATAGAATACCCAAATGCCGCATCTGAGCACCTACTCGAGTGACCATTCGGGTCCTTTCCCTCAGCCTTTCCTGATGTCGTATCCAATGGTGTATCCGATGCACCCTTCGAGCAGCTACTCGGGTGACCACTCAGGTCCTTCCCAAAGTATCTATCGTACTACCCGATGCCTTATCCAGTGAGCTACGTGATGCCGTACCCGGCCAACCCCTAGGATGCTGGTCCGAGGAAGTCGTCTGTGCACATTACCGATCTCTCTGATGAGCTAACCCCGGCACTTGCTGAAGCCGGTGACGACCCTGGTTACACGATGGCGAGCATGGAGGCTGCTACAACCTGCTTCTTCACCAACCCATGAGGTAACACCTTCATCCAACTTTTGTACATATAATTGCATTATATTTTGTTTCATTTTATGATTCTTGGATTCTTTTTCCAACTTTTACTTACACAGATACTGTGTAGTTTAAGTTTGAGGGAGGTTCTAGAATGTATTTAACATTGTATTTTATTTTTTTATTTTCTTATTTCAAATTTTTGCATACTAGCTTTATTCATTTGAGTCTTCATTTATATGCATAGATATATAAAAAAAGCAATAACAAAAACATTAAAAAAGTGTTAATGTAGTTGCATTTACATTATAGGATTGAGATTGTTTCATATAGGATTTTTTGCATTTGCATTGGGGATTATGATGACTATAGCCTTGTAAACTTGTTGATTAATTAGGATAAATTCAATGGGAAACGTATAACCGAACCACACCTTGATACTTATACCTGCATTTGAAACTTAGTCGAAGCATGTTGTGATTTGATGTCATTCCCTATCCGATTTGAACTTAATTTTGACTAATAATTGTCAAGTAGTGCATTGAAATCAAACTCATGAACACAACACACATACTTGGATTATATTTTTCCCTTTAACCACCCTTGTTAATCCAAGTAGCTGATTCCCATTATTGGAGCAGTTCACCCCGCTATTAATCTTATCCAAGCCACTGTTACTCTTTGAGTGATTAGGCCTTTTTCGGATTGAGCTTGAGAGAAAGTGTTAGATTTGAGCCGATAAGAATATGATCCTAAGTAGTTCTAGTATCGCATTATCCGAACTAGATAGGAATAGGTGGGAACTTGTTTCAGGGATTTGAAAGTTTTTAGTTTTTTTTTAAAAAAAAGAGAAAAAAAAATGGAAACGAAGAGGGTACGAAGTGTTTAGGAATGGAGAGTAATCAAAGAAAAAAATCTAGTGAAGAATTTGAAAAAAAAAAAAGTTAGTTCTAAAATAAACGACGAAAAATAAAAGTAAAAAAAGAGAAAGAACCACAGTTGGATAAGAATACAAATTCACTAGAAGATTTTTAAGAAAACAATCCCTAAGACTTTAAAAAAAATATGAGTTTAGAAAAGCTTAAGCTAAAGGGTAGAAATTAGACATTTGTTGGGTGTAGATTAAAAAGATCAAAACTGATATATGTGCCTTTCGGTAGATGGGATCATATTCTTGTATGCATCTGGTGTAGCTTACCTTTAGTATTCTCCTAAAGTTCAATCCATTTTTGTTCAGAGAAACAGGTTTTAAAAAGATAAACCGTTTGAAAAAGAGACCACCTTTGTCTCTAACCCATTCATCCTAGCCAAATGAGTTAAATGACAATGCAATGCTTGATTCATGGTTTACTACTAATAAATGTGAAAGGGAACAACGAATATGAATGCATGTGTAGATTAAGGATAGAATCGGGTTTGGCTGAGAAAGGCGTGGTGAAAGTTCTTAAGTAGTCCCCATCACCATGCATCCTAGAGCTAATAACTTCGACATTGAACTTAACTAATCGATTAGTAAATTTTGGCTCTGAATCTCCACTTTCAAACCTCATCCTCTTATTTTCTTGCTAGAGGACTAGCAAGAGATAAGTTTGAGGGTGTTGATAACTCACTATTTTACACTTTCTTACGCATCTTTTTAGTCATGTTTTGCATTGTATATAGCCTTACCTTAGAATTTTTAGGTCTTTAACCTTAGATATTTGCATTTAGGTTATTTAAGGTGCTGCATTTGTGCATTTTGGATGAAAGTAGGTGCTTTGGAGCCTAAAAGGAGCAAGAATGAGGTGAAACTCGAGCATGTACCCGATGGTGTGATCGTGTAAGAAGAACAGCCCGAAGCTAAACCCGATAAAACGGAACCGAGTCCGAGAAGAACTACCCAAAGTCCAACCCGAGGAAGTGCCCGATCATAGTCTCGTGTAGACCTTCGAACAAGGATGTGTAGCTAGGTCAAAGGGTTTCCATATATAAACCCTTTTCTATTTTCTGACCCCGCGAGCCGTAGACACAAAAGAAGGAGAGAGCGAGAACTACAAAGAGAGAGAGAGAGAGAACCGATTTACATTTTACAAGCTTTCTTAGGATTTTTTTTATATGCCGTTTCTGCGATTCTTCTACATTGATTCTCGATTACGCTTTGTTCTTTTTCAATACATCACCCACTTTTATTTTATGAAATTTTCATTCGTTTATGTTGGTATGTCGATTATGATGAGATATGAGTTGTGAACAAAAGTTTCTAAGGATGGGATAGGTTAGTGAGTGTACTTAATCGAATAGGAAGTTTTAAACTGATTGTTCTTATAAAAATTCCCTTCTGGATTAGTGTTCTTAATGCTAGTTTTAGGCCGAGAGGTTGAGACTAGATCTAGGGTGTTTTGCCATCGAGAGATGTTTGTTGTAATGCTTGAACCAACTAATGCTAGAGATCTATTCACTTAGCCTAAGAGATTAGATTAGTAAAGAATTCATTGACATTAGTGGATCAGATGTTATTGCCTGCTTGGTCATGTTTCTCCAAAGAGAGTTGGGTAAAGAAGTTATGAAGGTTGATTGTTTTTACCATGAGAATGGATTAGCAAGGGTTAGAGATCCACTGTCTAGAGAATAAACTGCTCGAGGCTTGTAAAATATTCTAAATCGGTTAGGTATACTTATGATCCGATTAGTCCATCCTTAGGAGCCTTTGTATTTTGATTTTTTAAGCTTTCATCTTTAACTCAAACCTCTACCCAAACTGGTATTTGATCATCAGCTTCGAATAGGGCCTTGATCTGTTCATCTTTATGTTCTTATTTTTCCTGTTACCCAACCATCTACTCGATCCGATACTCGATTGCTTGCATCGTGTACTTCGGTCGAGTCGTTCTTGGCTTTGTTCTTTTCATTTTTGTTCATACTAGGCTGTTGTTAAAAACTCATTTCATTAATTGGCTTGACTTGCTTGTACTTGATTGCATTCTATCTGCTAGTTTACCAACCATTTGGATTCATAACAATTGTACTATAACTGCATAAGGAATTGATACCTTGGGTGAAAATCCTGTTATCAATAGGTAAGATGTGAACATAAACTTTCATCATCTCATTGATGTAAGAACAAGCAGCAATGACCAAACCCAACAACTAAAGACTCCAATCCCACCATCAACAGGATAGAGAGGCTAGTAGTGCTCGGTGAGCTCTTTATGATTCTTCGAGAGACCTTTATTGTACCTATCAATGTTTAAACCTATATGATATTCTAAACATATTGAGTACAAGCACCACGAGCACAAATCCCAAACAAACTATGTGGATCACAAACATGGCTGACTAGAATACATCATGCAAGTGGCGAGACTCGCGCACAATGGCTCTGTTTCCATCTCCACTCCTTCGACTCCGCTGAAGACTCTGCAAATCACAAACCAAGAAAACATTGGTTGCTAAGTAGGTAAGTTCATCTTGGATGACTCTTACACCTACAAAATGCTATTCTTATCAATACAATGCGAATACATAAACTTGATCAAACTCACACAAAGGCACATGTCTCATATTCAAAAAAAGAATCAAAATTTGTTACCAACCCGTTTTTAAAGTTAGAAAACCAAAGTAGCCAACCGCTCTCAAATCCTACACAAGCAGATTCGTGCCCATATCGAAATTGAGAAAAATGGAAAACCTAGTCGCCAGAGGAGATAGAGGCGTAATCAGAAGAAGGAGAGACATTGTTAGTGGAGTCACTCATGATTGGAGTACGAGAATAAAAATATTCACAAAGCAGAACCAAATTTCATAGAAGCACCTATGAAATAGGAGGAGTTTCCGCCGCGTGTATTCTCCTCCTTTGGATTACTTTTCTCAACTTGGTCACATACCAATCGAATCTCTTTCTCACGTTTGGTTATGTGAAAAGCTAAATAAACATAGATAATGCTATGTCCTCGTACCAATGTCGGCGTTGCTACGGTGGTCCGTTCTCTTTCTTACGATGCCGATCATTTACTCACCGGTGGCCTTTTCTTTTAGTCCTTCCTCTCATTCTGAGGTGCTTCACCTTGCCTGGGTCTCGATTGAAGTATTGACTACTGCTCTAGATGTAGATCTGGGTTTTACTTTGGTTTACCTTTCTCACGTTACCGTAGAAAGCCCGGTCTCCAATGGCGAATCCTCCGGAGAACTTTCTCGTGTATATAACTGTATTCTCAAAGACGGTGATGATGTGCCCTGTGGAGCTGCTGAGACTGGCCTTTAATTGACCTACCTCCCATCTCAGCATATTATCTTGTCACCAATGAAGTCTCACCCTCAGGTGTCGCTACCCCTGGAGATGGCTCCCTTGGATCTGCTCCGGCTTTGGCCGAGGATACTTTTGTCGATTTTGATGTCTCATACGCTTGAGCTGTTTCTCCCTCATCTTTAAACCAGACAGATCTACTAATCCCAGTGACGCCTCGGCGAAGTTCCAATGAAATCCTATCCAATGCAGCCACCACATCCCTTACACAGCGGAGAGGATCCATGGCTCTGCCTAACCGAGACTTTTCTCAATTAAAGATGAAGAAACGGGTTTCTCTCTCTCTCCGACGACAACCCAGGACTTTTCGGCGAGTCTTCCAAACCTTTATCACAAGCATGATGAAATCTAGATCTTGTTCCAACCTTCCTGTCGCCGGAAAATTGCTCACCGGCACAGAGATAGCTTCAGTTGACCTAGCCGCCGATAAAACAACATCCCACCTATTTGTCTCTTGTGGTCGATTCTTATGGCATCCATGGGCCTTGATCCTGTTTCCTATTGGGGAATCTGGTCCATTAACAAATTCACATATCAGTCCAATTTATGAGTTTTTGGTGGGCTCAGACAGAAATATCTGTCATGGCCCACTTACAAAATTCTGGGGATTTTTCCCTACTAAATTTACAAACCCAATTCATGGTGCAATTACAAGACAAAATGTCATAACAAATTCTTGGAGCAAAGGATTTCCAGACATTTTGTAAATTTCCCTCTTAGTGAAGCTTGCTTTCTATGGGTGATGATGGATGATATGATATGATGATGCATATAGAGATGGATGCAAGGTGCTTCAATTACCCTTATGTAGTTGCAGCATAAAGGATGTCAAACCATAATGAGTGTGATGCAAGCAATCAAGATATGAATACTCATCTAAGTTAAGCCAAATATGAAGGATGTTTGTCACTAACAACCTAATGATGAATATAAAATGCAGAAAGTAAAAGCTACTAAGTCTAGATACTGAATGCAAAGAGAAGTCTAGATACTGAATGCAAAGGATGATCAAAACAATAATGTAATGAAACCGAAATAGAAACTACAACAATGCAAGACAAGTAATAAAGCAGGATCAATAGAAACTAAATGAATGCAACAGAAATGAAACTATAATGAAACATGACAGATGCAAAATATAAATAACAAAAACTGGAGGGAGCTCGAGCAAGCACTCGATCGAGCACCGATCGAGTAATAGGTCGAGTGGGTTGAAATCTTAGAACCGAAACAGAGCATCAACAAAACAGAGCAGAACGAATGTAAACAGACAACAAGCGATTAAACAGGATTCAAACAGGTAAATCAATAGATAAGGAAGGTCCTAAGGATGGATTCATGGGCTGGATTCAAGCTACGATTATCTAAAACTGGTCAACAAACCTCAATCAAACATTAGCCATCTCTAGACAATGATCTCCTAATACAAGTTAATCCAATCTCTTGGCAATAACAATCAAGCTAAGATATTCCCAGTCTAGCTCTCACTAGCAAAGATCATATAAAAGCAGGAATTAAACAACAGATCATTAAAGTCTAAATTCAACAAAACATCTAATCTCTTAGCATGCTTCATGATAATCTCTAGATCTAGCCTTATCTAACAACTTAGACATTGGTGTGATGCTAAGAAGCTTAAGATCTAACCTTACCCTCTCAGATATAAGATTAGCATAGAGCATATCTAGCCTAGAAGAGATCTATAACAAAAAATCTTGACCAATCTAAACAACCACAACCATCATCCAGCCTAATCCATCCTTAAGATCCTAAACCACTACTCACAATCACAAAACATGAAACTTGCATGATTAGAAAGATGCGATGAAGATCTACAATATTGAAGAAGAAATCAAACTCAAATTCTTAATACTTTGAAAGTTATGAAACCAACAAGTATCAAAGATTTCTTAGAAAATAAACAAAAGTGGCTAAAAGATCTAAGCAAAATAAAAAGCAAAAGGAATAATTCCCAAAAGGATAAATACTAGGTCTAGGATTGTACTCTAAAAAGTCTCTCTTTTTGTGGCTGCAGGGTACAAGGCCTTTTATAGGAAAAGGAAGGGAAGCCCTAAAAATGCTAAAAGACAAAATAAGTGGGCGGCTCGGTCAACTCGACCAGGTGCTCGGTCGAGTGCTGGTCGAATGGCTTCTTGATGTTCATATATGTTACCTTGTTTTCCCTTAGTTTATTCACAACTTTTGCATCTTTTGCTATCCATTTAGGCCATTATTGTGTAGCTTTAGGACTAATCATGCATTAGAGTATAGTTGCATTGCATTTGCATCTTTTCATGCATAAACAGGTGATTTTGGAGCTTAAGGAGCATGGAAGCAATGCTGAGGAGAAGTGAAGCAATCCTGAGGAGAAAACAAGAGAGTTAAGGCTGTAGAATCAAGGTCCGGAGTCCAACTCGACCGCACCACTCGACCACCACTCGACCGTGTGCTGAGGAGGACTCGACCGAGTGGAGAATGCACGAGAGAAGCCAGCTCGACCAGCCACTCGACCGAGCACTGGTCGAGTTGACCGAGCCGTTGACTACTTTGACTTTTTGTATTTTTAGGGCTTCCACCTCACCTCCTATATAAGGCCCTTGTACCTGCAGCCACCAAAGAGTCCAGCTTTTTAGAGAGTCTAAAACCTAGTTTTTACCTTTTTTAGATATTATTCCTTTTGCACTTTTCTTTTATTTTAGATTTTGTACTTGTTTGAGAGAGAAAGACTAGATTCTTATATTTTGTTTGTTTCATAACTTTCAAAGTATTAAGATTTCGAGTTTTATTCCTTCATCAATATTGTAGATCTCTGTTTCATCTTTCTAATGATGCAAGTTTCATTATTTTCTGGGTTTTTGACATATTTCACCATGTGTTCTTGTGAGTAGTTTGTTTAGGACCTTGAGGATGGGTTAGGCTGGGTTGATCTTGTGGTTTGTTTGATTTGGTCAAGCTTGATTGTTGTAGATCTCTTCTAGGCTAGATGATCTTAATGCTGATCCTATATCTGAGAAGGTAGGGTTTGATTTCAAGCATCTTAGCATCACACCAATGTCTAAGGAGCATAGATAAGGCTAGATCTAGAGCTTACCATTAGGCTTGCTAAGAGATTAGAAGTCTTGTTTGGTTTGAGATGTATTGCTTAATGCCTGCTTGTGTAGATTCTTTTCTTTGTGAGAACAAGTCTAGAAATGCATAGGTTTGATTGTTTCTTGCCATGAGAGTGGATTAAACATGTCTTAGAATAGTATGTCTAGAGATCAGCTCAAAGTTTGCTTGAGATTTGTTGACCAAGTTAGATAACCACAATGATTAGCTCAGCCCATGAATCCCTCCTCAAGGCCTTCTTTGTTTATTGAAATCTTAGTCTAAATATCATTGCTTGCTTGTTGTTTGATTAGTTTTAGCATTGCTCTGTTTTTCTTGTGTTGCTCTGTTTTCACGTTTAAGTCTAGCTCGACCACGTACTCGACCTACACTCGGTCGAGTGCTGCTCGAGTTCATCCCCAGAACTTGTGTTTTTGATTTGTGATTGTCTTGTTTCATTCCTGTTTCATTTCCATTGCATTCACGTAGTTTCCTGTTCATTACTTGTCTTGCATTAGTTCATTAGCATAGTTTCTATCTTTGTTCTAGTTTCATTATAGCTTCAAGTTGTTTGTTCTGTTTGCATTTAGTATCCTGTTCTAGTTGTTTTTACCTTCTGCATTTCATATCTCATTTTAGGATTGTTAGTGACAAACAATCTTTACAATTGGCTTGACTTAGACTCATATGCACATCTTAATTGTTCACAATCACTCATATAGGATTGACACCTCTTATACTGCAACTGCATAAGGGGAATTGAAACACCCTGACTTCTATTCATTCCATACATCATCATTCCATACATCATTCATTCATACACCACAAATAAAGTCAGTTTCACTTCTTCTTTTGCTTCTCCCATCCGGTCGAGTCCTTCTCCTCACACGGCCGAGTGCTTGGTCGAGTGGGTGGTCGAGTGGACTTCCGGACCTTGATTCTTCAGCTCCAAATCCCTTGTTTCCTTCTCTTGACAGCTCCAATCTGCTTCAGCATCACTTCCATGCTCTTTAGGATCCAAAATCACCTGTTTATGCAAGAAACTATGCAAATGCAATGCAAATCTACTCTAATGCATAAACAGTTCTAAAACTATNAGTATGTCTAGAGATCAGCTCAATGTTTGCTTGAGATTTGTTGACCAAGTTAGATAACCACAATGATTAGCTCAGCCCATGAATCCCTCCTCAAGGCCTTCTTTGTTTATTGAAATCTTAGTCTAAATATCATTGCTTGTTTGTTGTTTGATTGCTTTTGGCATTGCTCTGTTTTTCTTGTGTTGCTCTGTTTT